>NC_047106.1:134459846-134609333 GCF_902500255.1 Thalassophryne amazonica
GAAAAAGCTATTGAGGAAAAACCTGAAATTTGGGCCTCTGGCTCCTTATTTAACCCTGATATTGGGATTTTCCCCCCAAAACAAATCTCGTGCAAGGTGAGAATATGGCCCAAGGTTAGAATGAAGCAATTTCCCCAGAAATAGGTTGACATTTGAAAAAGTTATTGAGGAAAAACATGAAATTTGGTCCTCTGGCGCCTTATTTAACCCTGATGTTGGGATTTTTCCCCAAAAAGAAAGCTCGTGCAAGGTGAGGATATGGCCCCAGATTAAATTAAATCAATTTCCCGAGAAATAGGTTGACATTTGAAAAAGCTATTGATAAAAAACCTGAAATTTGGGCCTCTGGCACCTTATTTAACCCTGATGTTGGGATTTTTCACCAAAAATAAATCTCATGCAAGGTGAGAATATGGCCCAAGATTAGAATGAAGCAATTTCCCCAGATGTAGGTTGACATTTGAAAAAGCTATTGAGGAAAAACATGAAATTTGGGCCTCTGGCGCCTTATTTAACCCTGATGTTGGGATTTTTCCCCAAAAAGAAAGCTCGTGCAAGGTGAGGATATGGCCCCAGATTAAATTAAATAAATTTCCCCAGAAATAGGATGACATTTGAAAAAGCTATTGAGGAAAAACATGAAATTTGGGCATTTGAAAAAGCTATTGAGGAAAAACATGAAATTTGGGCCTCTGGCTCCTTATTTAAACATAAAGCTGGGATTTTTCCCAAAAAAGAAAGCTCGTGCAAGGTGAGGATATGGCCCCAGATTAAATTAAATCAATTTCCCCTGAAATAGGATGACATTTGAAAAAGCTATTGAGGAAAACCTGAAATTTGGGCCTCTGGCTCCTTATTTAACCCTGATGTTGGGATTTTTCCCCAAAAAGAAAGCTCGTGCAAGGTGAGGGTATGGCCCCAGATTGAATTAAAGCAATTTCCCCTGAAATAGGATGACATTTGAAAAAGCTATTGAGGAAAACCTGAAATTTGGGCCTCTGGCTCCTTATTTAACCCTGATATTGGGATTTTCCCCCCCAAAAAAATCTCGTGCAAGGTGAGAATATGGCCCAAGGTTAGAATGAAGCAATTTCCCCAGAAATAGGTTGACATTTGAAAAAGCTATTGAGGAAAAACATGAAATTTGGGCCTCTGGCACCTTATTTAACCCTGATGTTGGGATTTTTCCCCAAAAAGAAAGCTCGTGCAAGGTGAGGGTATGGCCCCAGATTGAATTAAAGCAATTTCCCCTGAAATAGGATGACATTTGAAAAAGCTATTGAGGAAAAACCTGAAATTTGGGCCTCTGGCTCCTTATTTAACCCTGATATTGGGATTCCCCCCCCCCCCAAAAAATCTCGTGCAAGGTGAGAATATGGCCCAAGGTTAGAATGAAGCAATTTCCCCAGAAATAGGTTGACATTTGAAAAAGCTATTGAGGAAAAACATGAAATTTGGTCCTCTGGCGCCTTATTTAACCCTGATGTTGGGATTTTTCCCCAAAAAGAAAGCTCGTGCAAGGTGAGGATATGGCCCCAGATTAAATTAAATCAATTTCCCGAGAAATAGGTTGACATTTGAAAAAGCTATTGATAAAAAACCTGAAATTTGGGCCTCTGGCACCTTATTTAACCCTGATGTTGGGATTTTTCACCAAAAATAAATCTCATGCAAGGTGAGAATATGGCCCAAGATTAGAATGAAGCAATTTCCCCAGATGTAGGTTGACATTTGAAAAAGCTATTGAGGAAAAACATGAAATTTGGGCCTCTGGCGCCTTATTTAACCCTGATGTTGGGATTTTTCCCCAAAAAGAAAGCTCGTGCAAGGTGAGGATATGGCCCCAGATTAAATTAAATAAATTTCCCCAGAAATAGGATGACATTTGAAAAAGCTATTGAGGAAAAACATGAAATTTGGGCATTTGAAAAAGCTATTGAGGAAAAACATGAAATTTGGTCCTCTGGCACCTTATTTAACCCTGATGTTGGGATTTTTCCCCAAAAAGAAAGCTCGTGCAAGGTGAGAATATGGCCCAAGATTAGAATGAAGCAATTTCCCCAGAAATAGGTTGACATGTGAAAAAGGCATTGAGAAAAAATCTGAAATTTGGGCCTCTGGCGCCTTATTTAACCCTGATGTTGGGATTTTTCCCCAAAAAGAAAGCTTGTGCAACGTGAGGGTATGGCCCCAGATTGAATTAAAGCAATTTCCCATGAAATAGGTTAACATTTGAAAAAGCTATTGAGGAAAAACATGAAATTTGGGCCTCTGGCTCCTTATTTACCCATAAAGCTGGGATTTTTCCCAAAAAAAGAAAGCTCGTGCAAGGTGAGGATATGGCCCCAGATTAAATTAAATCAATTTCCCCAGAAATAGAATGACATTTGAAAAAGCTATTGAGGAAAAATATGAAATTTGGGCCTCTGGCTCCATATTTAACCCTGATATTGGGATTTTTCCCCAAAAAGAAAGCTTGTGCAAGGTGAGGATATGGCCCCAGACTGAATTAAAGCAATTTCCCCTGAAAAAGGTGGACGTTTGAAAAAGCTATTGAGGAAAAACATGAAATTTGGGCCTCTGGCTCCTTATTTACCCATAAAGCTGGGATTTTTCCCAAAAAAAGAAAGCTCGTGCAAGGTGAGGATATGGCCCCAGATTAAATTAAATCAATTTCCCCAGAAATAGAATGACATTTGAAAAAGCTATTGAGGAAAAATATGAAATTTGGGCCTCTGGCTCCGTATTTAACCCTGATATTGGGATTTTTCCCCAAAAAGAAAGCTTGTGCAAGGTGAGGATATGGCCCCAGACTGAATTAAAGCAATTTCCCCTGAAAAAGGTGGACGTTTGAAAAAGCTATTGAGGAAAAACATGAAATTTGGGCCTCTGGCTCCTTATTTAAACATAAAGCTTGGATTTTTCCCAAAAAAGAAAGCTCGTGCAAGGTGAGGATATGGCCCCAGATTAAATTAAATCGATTTCCCCAGAAATAGGTTGACATTTGAAAAACCTATTGAGAAAAAACCTGAAATTTGGGCCTCTGGCGCCTTATTTAACCCTGATGTTGGGATTTTTCCCCAAAAATAAATCTCGTGCAAGGTGAGAATATGGCCCAAGTTTAGAATGAAGCAATTTCCCCAGAAATAGGTTGACATTTGAAAAAGCTATTGAGAAAAAACCTGAAATTTGGGCCTCTGGCGCCTTATTTAACCCTGATGTTGGGATTTTTCCCCAAAAATAAATCTCGTGCAAGGTGAGAATATGTCCCTAGATTAAATTAAAGCAATTTCCCCAGAAAGAAATTTGACATTTGAAAAAGCTATTGAGGAAAAACATGAAATTTGGGCCTCTGGCTCCTTATTTAACCCTGATGTTGGGATTTTCCTCCCAAAAAAAATCTTGTGCAAGGTGAGAAAATGACCAAAGATTAGAATGAAGCAATTTCCCCAGAAATAGGTTGACATTTGAAAACGCTATTGAGGAAAAACATGAAATTTGGTCCTCTGGCGCCTTATTTAACCCTGATGTTGGGATTTTTCCCCAAAAAGAAAGCTCGTGCAAGGTGAGGGTATGGCCCCAGATTGAATTAAAGCAATTTCCCCTGAAATAGGATGACATTTGAAAAAGCTATTGAGGAAAAACCTGAAATTTGGGCCTCTGGCACCTTATTTAACCCTGATGTTGGGATTTTTCACCAAAAATAAATCTCATGCAAGGTGAGAATATGGCCCAAGATTAGAATGAAGCAATTTCCCCAGATGTAGGTTGACATTTGAAAAAGCTATTGAGGAAAAACATGAAATTTGGGCCTCTGGCGCCTTATTTAACCCTGATGTTGGGATTTTTCCCCAAAAAGAAAGCTCGTGCAAGGTGAGGATATGTCCGTAGATTATATTAAAGCAATCTCCCCAGAAATAGGTTGACATTTGAAAAAGCTATTGAGGAAAAACATGAAATTTGGGCCTCTCGCTCGTTATTTACCCATAAAGTTGGGATTTTTCCCCAAAAAGAAAGCTTGTGCAAGGTGAGAATATGTCCCCAGATTAAATTAAAGCAATTTCCCCAGAAATAGGATGATATTTGTAAAAGCTATTGAGGAAAAACATGAAATTTGGGCCTCTGGCACCTTATTTAACCCTGATGTTGGGATTTTTCCCCAAAAAGAAAGCTCGTGCAAGGTGAGGGTATGGCCCCAGATTGAATTAAAGCAATTTCCCCTGAAATAGGATGACATTTGAAAAAGCTATTGAGGAAAAACCTGAAATTTGGGCCTCTGGCTCCTTATTTAACCCTGATATTGGGATTTTCCCCCCCAAAAAAAATCTCGTGCAAGGTGAGAATATGGCCCAAGGTTAGAATGAAGCAATTTCCCCAGAAATAGGTTGACATTTGAAAAAGCTATTGAGGAAAAACATGAAATTTGGTCCTCTGGCGCCTTATTTAACCCTGATGTTGGGATTTTTCCCCAAAAAGAAAGCTCGTGCAAGGTGAGGATATGGCCCCAGATTAAATTAAATCAATTTCCTGAGAAATAGGTTGACATTTGAAAAAGCTATTGATAAAAAACCTGAAATTTGGGCCTCTGGCACCTTATTTAACCCTGATGTTGGGATTTTTCACCAAAAATAAATCTCATGCAAGGTGAGAATATGGCCCAAGATTAGAATGAAGCAATTTCCCCAGATGTAGGTTGACATTTGAAAAAGCTATTGAGGAAAAACATGAAATTTGGGCCTCTGGCGCCTTATTTAACCCTGATGTTGGGATTTTTCCCCAAAAAGAAAGCTCGTGCAAGGTGAGGATATGGCCCCAGATTAAATTAAATAAATTTCCCCAGAAATAGGATGACATTTGAAAAAGCTATTGAGGAAAAACATGAAATTTGGGCATTTGAAAAAGCTATTGAGGAAAAACATGAAATTTGGTCCTCTGGCGCCTTATTTAACCCTGATGTTAGGATTTCCCCCCAAAAATAAAGCTTGTGCAAGGTGAGGATATGTCCGCAGATTATATTAAAGCAATCTCCCTAAAAATAGGTTGACATTTGAAAAAGCTATTGAGGAAAAACATGAAATTTGGGTATCTGGCTCCTTATTTGTCCATAAAGTTGGGATTTTTCCACAAAAAGAAAGCTCGTGCAAGGTTAGGATATGTCCTCAGATTAAATTAAAGCAATTTCCCCAGAAATAGGTTGACATTTGAAAAAGCTATTGAGAAAAAACAGAAATTTGGGTCTCTGGCGCCTTATTTAACCCTGCTGTTGGGATTTTCCCCCCAAAATAAAGCTTGTGCAAGGTGAGGATATGTCCGCAGTTTATATTAAAGCAATCTCCCCAAAAATAGGTTGACATTTGAAAAAGCTATTGAGGAAAAACATGAAATTTGGGCATCTGGCTCCTTATTTAACCTTGATGTTGGGATATTTTCCCCAAAAATAAAGCTCGTACAAGGTGAGGATATGGCCCCAGATTAAAATGAAGCAATTTCCCCAGAAATAGGTTGACATTTGAAAAAGGTATTGAGGAAAAACCTGAAATTTGGTCCTCTGGCTCCTTATTTAACCTTGATGTTGGGATTTCTCCCCAAAAATAAAGCTTGTGCAAGGTGAGGATATGTCCCCAGATTAAATTAAAGTAATTTCCCCAGAAATAGGATGACATTTGAAAAAGCTATTCAGGAAAAACCTGAAAATTTGGGCATCTGGCTCCTTATTTACCCATAAAGTTGGGATTTTTCCCCAAAAAGAAAGCTTGTGCAAGGTGAGGATATGTCCCCAGATTAAATTAAAGCAATTTCCCCAGAAATAGGATGATATTTGTAAAAGCTATTGAGGAAAAACATGAAATTTGGGCCTCTGGCGCCTTATTTAACCCTGATGTTGGGATTTTTCCCCAAAAATAAAGCTTGTGTAAGGTAAGGATATGTCTCCCGATTAAATTAAAGCAATTTCCCCAGAAATAGGTTGACATTTGAAAAAAGCTATTGAGGAAAAACATGAAATTTGGGCATCTGACTCCTTATTTACCCATAAAGTTGTGATTTTTTCCCAAAAAAGAAAGCTTGTGCAAGGTGAGGATATGGTCCCAGATTAAAATGAAGCAATTTCCCCAGAAATAGGTAGATATTTGTAAAAGCTATTGAGGAAAAACCTGAAATTTGGGCCTCTGTCTCATTATTTAACCTTGATGTTGGGATTTTTCCCCCAAAATAAAGCTTGTGCAAGGTGAGGATATGTCCGTAGATTATATTAAAGCAATCTCCCCAGAAATAGGTTGACATTTGAAAAAGCTATTGAGGAAAAACATGAAATTTGGGCCTCTCACTCGTTATTTACTCATAAAGTTCGGATTTTTCCCCAAAAAGAAAGCTTGTGCAAGGTGAGAATATGTCCCCAGATTAAATTAAAGCAATTTCCCCAGAAATAGGATGATATTTGTAAAAGCTATTGAGGAAAAACATGAAATTTGGGCCTCTGGCACCTTATTTAACCCTAATGTTGGGATTTTCCCCCAAAAATAAAGGTTGTGTAACATAAGGATATGTCCCCAGATTAAATTAACGCAATTTCCCCAGAAATAGGTTGACGTTTGAAAAAAGCTATTGAGGAAAAACATGAAATTTGGGCATCTGACTCCTTATTTACCCATAAAGTTGGGATTTTTCCCCAAAAAGAAAGCTTGTGCAAGGTGAGGATATGGCCCCAGATTAAAATGAAGCAATTTCCCCAGAAACAGGTTGACACTGTAAAAAGCTATTGAGGAAAAACATGAAATTTGGGCATCTGTCTCATTATTTAACCTTGGTGTTGGGATTTTTCTCCAAAAATAAAGCTTGTGCAAGGTGAGGATATATCCTCAGATTATATTAAAGCTATCTCCCCAAAAATAGGATGACATTTGAAAAAGCTATTCAGGAAAAGCTGAAATTTGGGCATCTGGCTCCTTATTTACCCATAAAGTTGGGATTTTTCCCCAAAAAGAAAGCTTGTGCAAGGTGAGGATATGTCCCCAGATTAAATTAAAGCAATTTCCCCAGAAATAGGTTGACATTTGAAAAAGCTATTGCGGAAAAACATGAAATTTGGGCCTCTGGCACCTTATTTAACCCTGATGTTGGGATTTGCCCCAAAAAGAAAGGTCGTGCAAGGTGAGGATATAGCCCCAAATTAAAATGAAGCAATTTCCCCAGAAATAGGTTGACAATGTAAAAAGCTATTGAGGAAAAACATGACATTTGGGCATCTGGCTCCTTCTTTACCCATAAAGTTGGGATTTTCCCCCAAAAAGAAAGCTTGTGCAAGGTGAGGATATGGCCCCAGATTAAAATACGGCAATTTGCCTTATGCTTGGATGAAAATTGGAAATGTTATTGAGAAGTAACTGAAAATGTTAGGTCCAGGATCCATATTTGCCCTTGATTCTTGAAATCTTCCAATGAATAAAGGTTCTGAAAAGTGGCCACTTTGAAACTGATGACAACAAAGTTGATCAGGTTCTATGGTGTAAATGGTCGTTCAGCCCAGGTTACATATTTGCCCATTATGTCAAGGTTTTTACCCAAAAATAAAGGTCATGGACAAATCCGAAAAATAAACCTGGCCCCAGGACTAAAAAAAAAATATATATATATATATATATAAAATAAATACATACATACAAATGCCCCTTTTATGACATGAATAGAATTTCAAAACTTTACATAGAGATATCTGACCTAAATTAAGCAAGCATGACATATAAGATCAGACACACTGAAGAAGTCACATTTAATTTGATTATACATGGGAATACATTTCTGATTTGGAAACATAGGGAAATATCAATATCAAGAAAATATATTTTGTCAAGCATTCCAAAGAGCATTTTTTTTTGTTTTAGCTGTACAAGTGCTCTTTTCTAGGCAAGTGAATGACATTAAGTTTAGTTGTTATGTTAATGTAGGGGATGAGACGTCAAGATTCCAAGTTTTTTTAGTTGATACGTAATTGTTCTGTGCCAGTTCCACATGTAGGTCCACCTTGGATTTGCTGTGGCGACCCCGAGTGCAAACAAGGGAGCAGCCGAAGGGACTTACTACGTAATTGTTCGATGGTCCCTAAATCAGCGACCACTTATGTTCGCAATTGTTGGCGTTTTCCATGCGTCTCCCAATCACTTTTCCCTGTGCACTTCGAAACAACAGCGAAACTATCTAAAGTAAGAGCTGTGAAACTTAAGTTTACTTCTTTCATGTCATGTATGAGGTGTTTGGGTTTCACTGACTGCGTGAATGATGATTTATTTAACTGTATCCTTGCTGAATGTCTGAATATCGAAAATCAAACTAACCTAACTGCGGTGAACGCAGCTTAATGAAAAGAACTTATGGCGTTGAGTTATTCACCTTATTCAGGCAGTCAGGGTGGGCGGCGTCATTTTGTTAAGCAACTTCCGATTTGTCACTGTCAGTGATTATCTCCGTGGGAACACAGTACACTAGAAGTGTCTGAACACAAGTAGCATTAATTGTTCAGTTCGTTAGTGCCACAACAACTGGAAGAAGAGGAAACTATCACTTTCAGAACGATGTTTTGAACATGGAAAGCAGAGATCTGAGTGCTGTGGACCAGCATTTAACTTGTTCCCTCCTCCAATGAAATACGAGGATCTCCGGTTCTCGCTAAAGGCGCTGAATTTGAAAAATCCACCGAGACGTCCCGGTCTGTTCTTATTTTATGGAGAAAAAACCCACACCACTGGATCTTTACCCAGAGAAATGGTTGGACTATAACGCTCCATTGAAGAAGCCACGGCGGATGCTAGTGAGACAAACGGGTAAGCTGTGTTTGTAGCATTAGCTGCTATCTTATTTACTCATTTTCTGGCGTTTGATACAACCAAACACTGCATGAAATAACACCATACGTATATTAACGTTACGTAATCTTGGCATTACGGTGATACCTTAATTGGCAAAGCTTCTGGGGAAAACCTGGTCTTGTTAGGAGAGACGGCATCCATCCCACTTTGGATGGAGCAGCTCTCATTTCTAGAAATCTGGCCAATTTTCTTAAATCCTCCAAACCGTGACTATCCAGGGTTTGGACCAGGAAGCAGAGTTGTAGTCTTACACACCTCTCTGCAGCTTCTCTCCCCCTGCCATCCCCTCATTACCCCATCTCCGTAGAGACAGTGCCTGCTCCCAGACCACCAATAACCAGCAAAAATCTATTTAAGCATAAAAATTCAAAAAGAAAAAATAATATAGCACCTTCAACTGCACCACAGACTAAAACAGTTAAATGTGGTCTATTAAACATTAGGTCTCTCTCTTCTAAGTCCCTGTTAGTAAATGATATAATAATTGATCAATATATTGATTTATTTTGCCTTACAGAAACCTGGTTACAGCAGGATGAATATGTTAGTTTAAATGAGTCAACACCCCCGAGTCACACTAACTGCCAGAACGCTCGTAGCACGGGCCGAGGCGGAGGATTAGCAGCAATCTTCCATTCCAGCTTATTAATTAATCAAAAACCCAGATAGAGCTTTAATTCATTTGAAAGCTTGACTCTTAGTCTTGTCCATCCAAATTGGAAGTCCCAAAAACCAGTATTATTTGTTGTTATCTATCGTCCTCCTGGTCGTTACTGTGAGTTTCTCTGTGAATTTTCAGAACTTTAGTCTGACTTAGTGCTTAGCTCAGATAAGATAATTATATTGGGTGATTTTAACATCCACACAGATGCTGAGAATGACAGCCTCAACACTGCATTTAATCTATTATTAGACTCAATTGGCTTTGCTCAAAATGTAAATGAGTCCACCCACCACTTCAATCATATCTTAGATCTTGTTCTGACTTATGGTATGGAAATTGAAGACTTAACAGTATTCCCTGAAAACTCCCTTCTGTCTGATCATTTCTTGATAACATTTACATTTACTCTGATGGACTACCCAGCAGTGGGGAATAAGTTTCATTACACTAGAAGTCTTTCAGAAAGCGCTGTAACTAGGTTTAAGGATATGATTCCTTCTTTATGTTCTCTAATGTCATATACCAACACAGAGCAGAGTAGCTACCTAAACTCTGTAAGGGAGTTAGAGTATCTCGTCAATAGTTTTACATCCTCATTGAAGACAACTTTGGATGCTGTAGCTCCTCTGAAAAAGAGAGCTTTAAATCAGAAGTGTCTGACTCCGTGGTATAACTCACAAACTCGTAGCTTAAAGCAGATAACCCGTAAGTTGGAGAGGAAATGGCGTCTCACTAATTTAGAAGATCTTCACTTAGCCTGGAAAAAGAGTTTGTTGCTCTATAAAAAAGCCCTCCGTAAAGCTAGGACATCTTTCTACTCATCACTAATTGAAGAAAATAAGAACAACCCCAGGTTTCTTTTCAGCACTGTAGCCAGGCTGACAAAGAGTCAGAGCTCTATTGAGCTGAGTATTCCATTAACTTTAACTAGTAATGACTTCATGATTTTCTTTGCTAACAAAATTTTGACTATTAGAGAAAAAATAACTCATAACCATCCCAAAGATGTATCGTTATCTTTGGCTGCTTTCAGTGATGCCGGTATTTGGTTAGACTCTTTCTCTCCGATTGTTCTGTCTGAGTTATTTTCATTAGTTACTTCATCCAAACCATCAACATGTTTATTAGACCCCATTCCTGCCAGGCTGCTCAAGGAAGTCCTACCATTATTTAATGCTTCAATCTTAAATATGATCAATCTATCTTTGTTAGTTGGTTATGTACCACAGGCCTTTAAGGTGGCAGTAATTAAACCATTACTTAAAAAGCCATCACTTGACCCAGCTATCTTAGCTAATTATAGGCCAATCTCCAACCTTCCTTTTCTCTCAAAGATTCTTGAGAGGGTAGTTGTAAAACAGCTAACTGATCACCTGCAGAGGAATGGTCTATTTGAAGAGTTTCAGTCAGGTTTTAGAATTCATCCTAGTACAGAAACAGCATTAGTGAAGGTTACAAATGATCTTCTTATGGCTTCGGACAGTGGACTCATCTCTGTGCTTGTTCTGTTGGACCTCAGTGCTGCTTTTGATACTGTTGACCATAAAATTTTATTACAGAGATTAGAGCATGTCATAGGTATTAAGGGCACTGCGCTGCGGTGGTTTGAATCATATTTGTCTAATAGATTACAGTTTGTTCATGTAAATGGGGAATCTTCTTCACAGACTAAAGTTAATTATGGAGTTCCACAAGGTTCTGTGCTAGGACCAATTTTATTCACTTTATACATGCTTCCCTTAGGCAGTATTATTAGACGGTATTGCTTAAATTTTCATTGTTACGCAGATGATACCCAGCTTTATCTATCCATGAAGCCAGAGGATACACACCAATTAGCTAAACTGCAGGATTGTCTTACAGACATAAAGACATGGATGATCTCTAATTTCCTGCTTTTAAACTCAGATAAAACTGAAGTTATTGTACTTGGCCCCACAAATCTTAGAAGCATGGTGTCTAACCAGATCGTTACTCTGGATGGCATTTCCCTGATCTCTAGTAATACTGTGAGAAATCTTGGAGTCATTTTTGATCAGGATATGTCATTCAAAGCGCATATTAAACAAATATGTAGGACTGCCTTTTTGCATTTACGCAATATCTCTAAAATCAGAAAGGTCTTGTCTCAGAGTGATGCTGAAAAACTAATTCATGCATTTATTTCCTCTAGGCTGGACTATTGTAATTCATTATTATCAGGTTGTCCTAAAAGTTCCCTAAAAAGCCTTCAATTGGTTCAGAATGCTGCAGCTAGAGTACTGACGGGGACTAGCAGGAGAGAGCATATCTCACCCGTGTTGGCCTCTCTTCATTGGCTTCCTGTTAATTCTAGAATAGAATTTAAAATTCTTCTTCTTACTTATAAGGTTTTGAATAATCAGGTCCCATCTTATCTTAGGGACCTCGTAGTACCATATTACCCCATTAGAGCGCTTCGCTCTCAGACTGCGGGCTTACTTGTGGTTCCTAGGGTTTGTAAGAATAGAATGGGAGGCAGAGCCTTCAGCTTTCAGGCTCCTCTCCTGTGGAACCAGCTCCCAATTCAGATCAGGGAGACAGATACCCTCTCTACTTTTAAGATTAGGCTTAAAACTTTCCTTTTCGCTAAGGCTTATAGTTAGGGCTGGATCGGGTGACCCTGGACCATCCCTTGGTTATGTTGCTTTAGACGTAGACTGTGGGGGGGTTCCCATGATGCACTGTTTCTTTCTCTTTTTGCTCCGTATGCATCACTCTGCATTTAATCATTAGTGATCGATCTCTGCCCCCCTTCTCGGCATGTCTTTTTCCTGGTTCTTTCCCTCAGCCCCAACCAGTCTCAGCAGAAGACTGCCCCTCCCTGAGCCTGGTTCTGCTGGAGGTTTCTTCCTGTTAAAAGGGAGTTTTTCCTTCCCACTGTGGCCAAGTGCTTGCTCATAGGGGGTCGTTTTGACCGTTGGGGTTTTTCATAATTATTGTATGGCCTTGCCTTACAATATGGAGCGCCTTGGGGCAACTGTTTGTTGTGATTTGGCGCTATATAAGAAAAAAGTTGATTGATTGATTGATTGAATAGTTTTACATCCTCATTGAAGACAACTTTGGATGCTGTAGCTCCTCTGAAAAAGAGAGCTTTAAATCAGAAGTGCCTGACTCCGTGGTATAACTCAGAAACTCGCAACTTAAAGCAGATAACCCGTAAGTTGGAGAGGAAATGGCGTCTCACTAATTTAGAAGATCTTCACTTAGCCTGGAAAAAGAGTCTGTTGCTCTATAAAAAAGCCCTCCGTAAAGCTAGGACATCTTACTACTCATCACTAATTGAAGAAAATAAGAACAACCCCAGGTTTCTTTTCAGCACTGTAGCCAGGCTGACAAAGAGTCAGAGCTCTATTGAGCCGAGTATTCCTTTAACTTTAACTAGTAATGACCTCATGACTTTCTTTGCTAATAAAATTTTAACTATTAGAGAAAAAATTACTCATAACCATCCCAAAGATGTATGGTTATCTTTGGCTGCTTTCAGTGATGCCGGTATTTGGTTAGACTCTTTCTCTCCGATTGTTCTGTCTGAGTTATTTTCATTAGTTACTTCATCCAAACCATCAACATGTCTATTAGACCCCATTCCTACCAGGCTGCTCAAGGAAGCCCTACCATTATTTAATGCTTCGATCTTAAATATGATCAATCTATCTTTATTAGTTGGCTATGTACCACAGGCTTTTAAGGTGGCAGTAATTAAACCATTACTTAAAAAGCCATCACTTGACCCAGCTATCTTAGCTAATTATAGGCCAATCTCCTTAAAAGGGAGTTTTTCCTTCCCACTGTCGCCAAGTGCTTGCTCACAGGGGGTCGTTTTGACCGTTGGGGTTTTTACGTAATTATTGTATGGCCTTGCCTTACAATATAAAGCGCCTTGGGGCAACTGTTTGTTGTGATTTGGCGCTATATAAATAAAACTGATTGATTGATTGTGTTTCACCTGATGCTGAAAGTCAAACCCAGGCTCTATGATGACGGATTTTAAAGCTTCTGCTGGCCTCTACATCTGCCTTAAGGTAAATAAGTTGTGCCACAAGACCTCTTTGAACAGTATTCACAATCAGCTGTCCTAAATGTGCCCCCAGTGTTCACAATCACTGCCGTAATTGAGCCCCCAGTGTTCAGTTACCAACCTAAATGTGCCTATAGTGTTGAATTACATCACAAAATGTGGTCCCAGTGACCACAATCACTGCCCAAAATGTGCCCTCAGGGTTCAATTACCACACAAAGTGAGCCGTCAGTGTTAACAATCACTACCCTAAATGTGCCCCCAGTGTTCACATTCACTGCCCTGAATTGTCACCGAGTGTTCACAATTACTGCCCTAAATGTGCCCCAAATGTTCAATTACATCACTAAATGTGCCCTCAGGGTTCAATCACTACCCTGAATTGTCACCTAGTGTTCACAATCATTTACTTCAACGTTCCCCAAATGTTCACAATCACAGAACAGGACCGACCTTATTACTGTGAAGGTGTCGTGGTTAACCTTTGCCCTGCCTAGTCATTATCTCACAGTATCACAATTATCTGGGAACTATTTTTTGCGCAGGAATTCATCAAGCACGTCGGCCGCGGGCGCCTACTAACACAGAATACCCAGAAACTGGACAGTTGTTCGGCCATAACGAGAGCGTCCACTTTTAGCTTGTCATAAGCTAAACTGGCGCTCGTGAGTGCGCGCTCTGCAGGCTCAGTCGTTTCCGCACCACGTGACTTCCCGGCACTGTGAGCTGATCGTAGCGGCTCATCCTTTCGGCTCTCCGGCCAGCAGCGGCTCTGCGGACATGATTGCTGACGTGGCCGTGTCGCTGTCGGTGCTCGCGGTTATCATCTCGATCAGTGACGTCACTCGCCGCTTATTGACGCGGACCGTCGCGCACGGCGGACTGTCGGCGTGCGCGGTGGAGCTCGTGTCCACCTTCCAGCTCTGCTGCTGCACGCACGAGCTCAAGCTGCTGTCCGAGGTGGGCGGGATCGACCAGCGCCTCGCGCTCACCTTGACGTACTTGGCGGCTGTGGTCCACGGACTTACTTTCCGCGGGGCCCTCGGCAACCCTTCCACCACGCTCGAGCACGCGCTCCACGCCAGGCTGTCGGCCGTGTGCGCTGTGCGGCGGATCGCGTGTCAGTTCGCTGCGGCCGCCGTGGCGCGCGCAGCGGTGCCTTTGATCTGGGGTCTCGAGCTGTCCGGGTTGCACGTGCGCCACAAGATGCACGGTTACCGCTGCGCGAGCCCCATTCGCGCGCCGCTGCCGCACGCGGCCGCCGTGGAGCTCGCGTGCGCATTCACGGTTCAGACTGCTATCACGCACACGCGCACAGTGGAGGAGAAATACCGCGTGCACGGAATAGCAGCGGTCATCACCGCAGCGGTTTATGCAGGTAATATGTTAATCTGTGCGCTTTTAGCAAACTTAACGTGGTGGTTTGGACTTGTGTCAGAATGTTTTTCTTCTTAAAGGGCAGATCTCACTCCAATCAGCACTATCTTTTAAAAAATTATACACCGGATTATGACTCATTACTTTCAGCTCCTGAACTTGTGCAAATCCTGATGTAGGTGATAAAAATAAAATTAAAGTAGACCTGCATTGAAATAAATGCAGTCAGATCTTTGGACCAAAAAATGACACATAAGATCCTTCTGAATGTAGTAAAGTAAATCTGCAAGCCCAGATCTGTCATTCAACTGAGAAATCTTCATTTAAAAATGACAAATTTACAGCTAAAATTTAGCCCTCCGCAAAACTGTCAGCACATCCGGGATGCCGGGAGACGTCAGAGAGAAGACCCTCTCCCAGCATGCATTGCGCGCGCCAAATGTAATTTGTGGATTTACGTCAGTTTGCAGCTGCACCTTTTTCTTGTCTTATACAGAAGGATCTACTTTTTTAAAAACTTCATATTGTCTTCACATTTGGTGAGTACACATTTTTTTTATTTGTGCTTGAAAATTATTTTGGGGGACTTTTTCATACGCCCGTTTGATTGAGTGGTGTCGCATTGAAAATCTACTGTCTTTCGCCTCCGGTGTTACCATCGCGGGGTACGGAGGCGGGACCCGCAAAGAATCCAAGTCATTAAAAAGATATAAACCTCTCTCAGCAGCCATGGAGCTCTGCGGCTCCGATTACCGAGACGTGCAGCGCTGCGGAAAGTCTGTCCTTGGAGCAACAGGTGTCACCAGCCGCTCGCATCAAAACAGTGAGCGTAGTCTCTGGACTTTTGCCAAGTTGGCTGCACCTCCATTCAGTAGACAGGGACGTGGTGCCGGCTGCACAGCAGACACGGGGGCGGTGTGAGTGGCCCGCTTCGGTGTTTACCGAGCATGCAGACTCAGTAAGCGCAGCGGAGGCAGAGAGCGAGGCGTCGGGGAAGAACGTCGCCCGCTGTCGATGTCGCCGCTGATCTGAGCATGCAGATCTGTATCTCACATTCATTGCTGCTTACTTTTGGATGTTGAAACCATGATGTGTATAACAGCAACATTACTAACAGATAAAATCAATTTCAATGCGGGATCGGACTGAAGGCGGGAGCGCTCCGTCTTCTGCCGGACGTCACTGCAATGACCCGGATGTACAAACAGCTTTTGCTGAGGACCAAATTGTAGCTGCAAATTTGTCATTTTTAAATGAAGATTTCTCCGCTGAATTACAAATCTGGGCTTACAGATTTACTTTACTGCATTGATAAGGGTCTTATAAATACATATCAGCTATTTCTTTCTGAAATCTGACCACATTTATTTCAATGCAGGTCTACTTTAATCATACAGTGTCTGAAAAACACACACAGATCCAGAGCCATTTTTAGCCATAAAAGTGACGTCACCTCAGGTGCTGACTATTAGAAGGTCAGTCCACGTGTGTTCACGACTTATAGAGTTGCTCTCAGACACCTCTTGGGTCTCTCTGAGGCTCGGAGTCCTTGCCAGGATATTTTAGGCTGTTAGGAGCTCTTTGAGAGAGCTTTGAGATGCACCGAGCATACTAGTTTGTTTTTTTTATCTCCAAATGTAATATGGCTTTAATATGGTTTTCTAATCAAATTCTTAATAATAATAATTTTATTTATAAAACGCTTTCAATCAAAGTGCTGTACAGGCAGTAAAAACAAAACAGTAAGATAAAATCAAAGTGACATGACATGAATCAAAATAACTCAAGAACCATAACAAAGAGTAAATATATTTTACATCAACATTTCTTCTTCTGCCTCTTTGTAACTTGCGGTGTATTCAGAAAAAACAAAAAGAAAAACATCACATACATTTCAATAAGACTGAATAATAATGATTACATTTTCACTCCTGTTGTGTTCACACACACACACACACAGTCATGTAGAACTCCACTGTGTGGCACTACAGGAAAACAATGTTCCTCTACAGCCTTCTTTGGACGTCTCCTGGTAGCTTTGCTTAGCTTAGCCATTGGTTTAGTTCAGCTCAGCCAATAACGCAAAATGCTTGGAAGCTGATCCACGTCCCGGTCCTCCTCCTGTTAACTCGTGATCACAGAAGCGAGTTCCTCAGCGAGACTCACTGGTGACTTTGTCCTTGCAAAACACACATTTTAACTATTCTGACATATTCACTGTCCAAGTACACAAAAAACACTGATGTCATACACACAAAAAATTACATTTTCACCCATTCATTTCAGGGGCGTGACCTGAGATGATGTCACCAAAGTTCATGTCTGTGACAGCTTCAGGTTTTGAGCATTTATCAGAGGCAGGTGATGTGATGCGGTGCACATACGAGTTCTGTTAGAAAAGTATCCGACCTTTTTATTTTTTTCAAAAACCATATGGATTTGAATCACGTGTGATTGCATCAGCCAAGCTTGAACCTTCGTGCGTGAGTTTTTTCACGCTTGTCGGTTGTGTCATTCGCCTGTGAGCAGGCTTTGTGTGAGCAGTGGTCCACCCCTCTCATTGGATTTTTATTGTGAATAAATGTCTGAACGATTTGGAGCTTTGCTGCATCAATTTTTTCCAGAAACTGTGAGAGACCTCCAGCTGGACACCATTCGGAAAATTCAGATGGCTTTCAGGGGCGATTTTATGGGGATTACACAGATTAAGGAGTGCTCCAGCCAGTTTAAAGACCGCCCACAGCTGCTGAGAGCGCGCCACGCTCCGAGCACGATCGACAGGCTGAATCAACCAGATCATTTCCAACATGAAGGCTTTGTTGATCCGGGACGTCGTCTGACTTACACAAAAATGGCAGGAGACGTGGACATCAGTACTTTTTCGGCACATTCCACTGTTACAGAAGTTTTTTTCATGGAAAGAGAAGCAGAGGGATGTGACACGGAGCCGTTCATGGCGCGGCACAAAACCACCTCCGTGTTGGTCTCACAGAACAGCTTTGAGATGGCTTTCAGACGGCTTTCGTTGGTTTTTCAGTCATGTGACTATCCGAGAAATTGTGGATGAGCCTGGACATGCCAGAACATGTCCTGTGAGGCTTCATCACGGCGTTGCTTTGCGCCATGCGGCCTCCGCGAGGTAGCGTGTACCTGCCTGTTCTTGTGAATAATGTACACCTTAATATTTAGATTTTGTAAAATGTATACACCAACAAATGGGGTTATCTCACTGGAACCTCCAGGAAGATGACAATCTGCTTGTATAGTTATTTGTAACTATAGTCCATTTCAGATAAATATCTGAAATGGATCTACAACCCCAGTTCCAGTGAAGTTGGGATGTTGTGTGAAATGTAAATAAACACAGAATACAATGATTTGCAAATTCTCTTCAACCTAATTTAATGTTATTTAATGTTAAACTCATAAACTTTATTGTTCTTGTGCAAATATTTGTTCATTTTGAAATGGATGCCTGCAACATGTTTCAAAAAAATTGGGACAGTAGTATGTTTACCACTGTGTTACATCACCTTTCCTTCTAACAACACTCAATAAGCGTTTGGGAACTGAGGACACTAATTGTTGAAGCTTTGTAGGTGGAATTCTTTCCCATTCTTGCTTGATGTACAACTTCAGTTGTTCAATAGCCGGAGTCTCCGTTGTTGTATTTTGCGCTTCATAATGCACCACACATTTTCAATGGGCGACAGGTCTGGACTGCAGGCAGGCCAGTCGAGTACCCGCACTCTTTTACTGTGAAGCCACGCTGTTGTAACGCGTGCAGAATGTGGCTTGGCATTGTCTTGCTGAAATAAGCAGGGACGTCCCTGAAAAAGACGTTGCTTGGATGGCAGCATGTATTGCTCAAAAACCTGGATGGACCTTTCAGCATTGATGCCATGGGCAACTTACACATCTGTGATGGTATGGGGGTGTGTAAGTTGCCCATGCCATGAGCAACTTACACACCCCCATACCATCACAGATGCTGGCTTTTGAATTTTGCACTGGTAACTATCTGGATGGTCATTTTCCTCTTTTGTCCGGAGGACACGACGTCCATGATTTCCAAAAACAATTTGAAATGTGGACTCAATGTTCTTGAGCCCACATGGTAAGATCCTTTACACAATGATGTTAGGTTTTAATGCAGTGCCGCCTGAGGGATCGAGGTCACAGGCATTCAGTGTCGCTTTTCGGCCTTGCCGCTTACGTGTAGAAAGTTCTCCAGATTCTCTGAATCTTCTGATTATATTATGGACTGTAGATGATGGAATCCCTAAATTCCTTTCAATTGAACATTGAGAAACATTGTTCTTAAACTGTTGGACTATTTTTTTCACACAGTTGTTCACAAAGTGGTGATCCTCGCCCCATCTTGCTTGTGAACAGCTGAGCCTTTTGGGGATGCTCCTTTTATACCCAGTCATGACACTCACCTGTTTCCAGTTAACCTGTTCATCTGTGGAATGTTCCAAACAGGTGTTCTTTGAGCATTCATCAACATTCCTAGTTATACACAGCTGTCAGATCCCGCCACGACAGCAGTGGAAGATGGTCACACTTGGTAGAAAGGTCATACTTACAAGAAAATATGTTCTAAATGTCAAATGACAATGTATTCAGGACCAGAGTGAAACTTTTTCAACATTTCTACCTTACAGTTTTATCATCAAAAGTAAAAACGAATTCTCACACGAGTGTCCTCACTGAATGCTGCACACAGCATCGCATGGTACAGTCACACATTTCCAGTGTGTACAAACCGCTGCTTGATGTCATGGTCGCTGATGAAGCTCAGGAATCTCCAGCCTATAAAAAAACAGAATGTAATGGTTTGATGTGAACACTGTTGTGATAATTGTGTGTGTGTGTGTGTACGTGCACAGGAGGCGACGTAACTGGAGCAGTGTTTAACCCGGCGTTGGCCTTCTCCACACAGTTCCCCTGCAGTGGGAACACCTTGCTGGAGTACTGCCTGGTCTACTGGCTCGGCCCTCTGCTGGGTGAGTCAGATTATCTGGTGTGAATACTTGGGCCCATAAATATTTGTACATGTACAAAGGCAATGTTTTATTGTTTTAGAGAAAGAATTATGTTGCAGTTCTCTTTGATAGTGACGACGAGGATGGACAGGGTTAGGAATGAACATATCAGAGGGACAGCTTAGGTGGGACAGTTTGGAGACAAAGTCAGAGAGGCAAGATTGAGAGGGTTTGGACATGTGCAGAGGAGGGACCCAGGATATATAGGGAGAAGGATGCTAAGGATGGAGCCACCAGGCAGGAGGAGAAGAGGGAGGCCAAAGAGGAGGTGTTTGGATGTGCTGAGGGAGGACATGCAGGTGGTTGGTGTGAAAGAGGACAGGGTGAGATGGAAATGACTGATCTGCTGTGACGCCCCCTAATGAGAGCAGCCGAAAGAAGATGACAATGAATTGTTTGAAAAAGACTGTAAATAGTGGCCATGGGTGCTGTCAGGATTTTTTTTTTGTGTGTGTGTGGTTATTGTCATCATCTTTGAACATACTGTTGCTCAGTACAGAGTCAGAATCTTTGTCATTCTAACAAGTACAAGAGAAAAGTAAGACGCAAGCCATTTCAGTGCAAATATAAATCTATAAATATACAACATGCAGACTTACAAGGTCTAGGGAAAAAAGAAAATGAACATAAAATTTAACAGACTAAAAAAGCATGTACAAATCCTAGTTAAAAAAAACAGTACGTATGTAGTCGGAAAAAAAAAACAAACATATAATCAATCAATCAATCAATCAATTTTTTTATATAGCGCCAAATCACAACAAACAGTTGCCCCAAGGCGCTTTATATTGTAAGGCAAGGCCATACAATAATTATGTAAAACCCCAACGGTCAAAACGACCCCCTGTGAGCAAGCACTTGGCTACAGTGGGAAGGAAAAACTCCCTTTTAACAGGAAGAAACCTCCAGCAGAACCAGGCTCAGGGAGGGGCAGTCTTCTGCTGGGACTGGTTGGGGCTGAGGGAGAAACGAGGTCAGTACAAAACTGGATATTTTTCACAGTGGCAGTGGATATTGCACATTAAAAAATATTGCACTTATTTCAGTGTTGTATACGACATGGCTATTTTATTTCAATGGCTTTAACATCGGTTGTGTAGAAACTGGTAGTGTGTGCTGAAGCAAGCTGAAGAAATGAATAAATAGAGCAGCAGCCCAGAGCATTTTGGTCAAACAAACAAGGTACCAATATCTGAGTACAGGATCATGCACTGTGTAACCAAACATATACAGGTACTAATGTCTGGCGGGAAGCCCCTGCTGCTTTTGGCCCCTGGGACCCTGAAGAAGGGGCAAAAAAATGTGCTGGGTTAAACATTGTGGGTACCACATAAAACCAAGTTTTTCAAATGGGCATACTTCACATATTTTTCGAATAGGCCCTGCCAGACATATTGTCCTCTGCGTAAGGGTCACCAGACCCCCTTGAAGGGGTCCCTAAATATGGGTGGGATTAAACACTGAAGGTACCACACAAAACCAAGTTTAAATGAACAATTACACTATATATATATACATATATATATATATATATACACATATATATATATACACTCAACAAAAATATAAACGCAACACTTTTGGTTTTGCTCCCATTTTGTATGAGATGAACTTAAAGATCTAAAACTTTTTCCACATACACAATATCACCATTTCCCTCAAATATTGTTCACAAACCAGTCTAAATCTGTGATAGTGAGCACTTCTCCTTTGCTGAGATAATCCATCCCACCTCACAGGTGTGCCATATCAAGATGCTGATTAGACACCATGATTAGTGCACAGGTGTGCCTTAGACTGTCCACAATAAAAGGCCACTCTGAAAGGCGCAGTTTTATCACACAGCACAATGCCACAGATGTCGCAAGATTTGAGGGAGCGTGCAGTTGGCATGCTGACAGCAGGAATGTCAACCAGAGCTGTTGCTCGTGTATTGAATGTTCATTTCTCTACCATAAGCCGTCTCCAAAGGCGTTTCAGAGAATTTGGCAGTACATCCAACCAGCCTCACAACCGCAGACCACATGTAACCACACCAGCCCAGGACCTCCACATCCAGCATGTTCACCTCCAAGATCGTCTGAGACCAGCCACTCGGACAGCTGCTGAAACAATCGGTTTGCATAACCAAAGAATTTCTGCACAAACTGTCAGAAACCGTCTCAGGAAAGCTCATCTGCATGCTCGTCGTCCTCATCGGGGTCTCGACCTGACTCCAGTTCGTCATCGTAACCGACTTGAGTGGGCAAATGCTCACATTCGCTGGCGTTTGGCACGTTGGAGAGGTGTTCTCTTCACGGATGAATCCCGGTTCACACTGTTCAGGGCAGATGGCAGACAGTGTGTGTGGCATCGTGTGGGTGAGCGGTTTTCTGATGTCAATGTTGTGGATCGAGTGGCCCATGGTGGCGGTGGGGTTATGGTATGGGCAGGCGTCTGTTATGGACGAAGAACACAGGTGCATTTTATTGATGCCATTTTGAATGCACAGAGATACCGTGACGAGATCCTGAGGCCCATTATTGTGCCATACATCCAAGAACATCACCTCATGTTGCAGCAGGATAATGCACGGCCCCATGTTGCAAGGATCTGTACACAATTCTTGGAAGCTGAAAATGTCCGGCGGTCTGGACCGGTGTATACGACAGCGTGTACCAGTTCCTGCCAATATCCAGCAACTTTGCACAGCCATTGAAGAGGAGTGGACCAACATTCCACAGGCCACAATTGACAACCTGATCAACTCTATGCGAAGGAGATGTGTTGCACTGCATGAGGCAAATGGTGGTCACACCAGATACTGACTGGTATCCCCCCCCAATAAAACAAAACTGCACCTTTCAGAGTGGCCTTTTATTGTGGACAGTCTAATGCACACCTGTGCACTAATCATGGTGTCTAATCAGCATCTTGATATGGCACACCTGTGAGGTGGGATGGATTATCTCAGCAAAGGAGAAGTGCTCACTATCACAGATTTAGACTGGTTTGTGAACAATATTTGAGGGAAATGGTGATATTGTGTATGTGGAATAAGTTTTAGATCTTTGAGTTCATCTCATACAAAATGGGAGCAAAACCAAAAGTGTTGCGTTTATATTTTTGTTGAGTGTATATATATATATATATATATATATATATATATATATATATATATATATATATATATATATATATATATATATATATATATATATATATATAAAATAAAATCTGTGTTTTTCATGTATTTGAGTTTACCAACAATTTTATAATAGATAACTAAAGTTAAATTTTCAGTGCTTTCAGGTACATGACACACCCTTGGCAAATGAGAGCAGCACACGTGAATGCTTCCTTGTGCATCATCTGTAGTAGGCTGCATCAAGCGCCATGGAATACAACCCCTGGCAAAAATTATGGAATCACCGGCCTCAGAGGATGTTCATTCAGTTGTTTAATTTTGTAGAAAAAAAGCAGATCACAGACATGACGCAAAACTAAAGTCATTTCAAATGGCAACTTTCTGGCTTTAAGAAACACTATAAGAAATCAAGAAAAAAGATTGTGGCAGTCAGTAACAGTTACTTTTTTAGACCAAGCAGAGGAAAAAAATATGGAATCACTCAATTCTGAGGAAACAATTATGGAATCACCCTGTAAATTTTCATCCCCCAAATTAACACCTGCATCAAATCAGATCTGCTCATTGACATTGACCCTATGTGTCTTTTTGCAAGGAATGTTTTTGCAGTTTTTGCTCTATGGCAAGATGCATTATCATCTTGAAAAATGATTTCATCATCCCCAAACATCCTTTCAATTGTCCAAAATATCAACATAAACTTGTGCATTTATTGATGATGTAATGACAGCCATCTCCCCAGTGCCTTTACCTGACATGCAGCCCCATATCATCAATGACTGTGGAAATTTACATGTTCTCTTCAGGCAGTCATCTTTAGAAATCTCATTGGAACGGCACCAAACAAAAGTTCCAGCATCATCACCTTGCCCAATGCAGATTCGAGATTCATCACTGAATATGACTTTCATCCAGTCATCCACAGTCCACAATTGCTTTTCCTTAGCCCATTGTAACCTTGTTTTTTTTCTGTTTAGGTGTTAATGATGCCTTTCGTTTAGCTTTTCTGTATGTAAATCCCATTTCCTTTAGGCGGTTTCTTACAGTTCGGTCACAGACGTTGACTCCAGTTTCCTCCCATTCGTTCCTCATTTGTTTTGTTGTACATTTTTCGATTTTTGAGACATATTGCTTTAAGTTTTCTGTCTTGACGCTTTGATGTCTTCCTTGGTCTACCAGTATGTTTGCCTTTAACAACCTTCCCATGTTGTTTGTATTTGGTCATCAGTTTAGACACAGCTGACTGTGAACAACCAACATCTTTTGCAACATTGCGTGATGATTTACTCTCTTTTAAGAGTTTGATAATCCTCTCCTTTGTTTCAATTGACATCTCTTGTGTTGGAGCCATGATTCATGTCAGTCCACTTGGTGCAACAGCTCTCCAAGGTGTGTTCAATCCTTTTTAGATGCAGACTAACGAGCAGATCTGATATGATGCAGGTGTTAGTTTTGGGGATGAAAATTTACAGGGTGATTCCATAATTTTTTCCTCAGAATTGAGTGATTCCATATTTTTTTCCTCTGCTTGGTCTAAAAAAGTAACCGTTACTGACTGCCACAATCTTTTTTTCTTGATTTCTTACAGTGTTTCTTAAAGCCAGAAAGTTGCCATTTGAAATGACTTTAGTTTTGTGTCATGTCTGTGATCTGCTTTTTTTCTACAAAATTAAACAACTGAATGAACATCCTCCGAGGCCGGTGATTCCATAATTTTTGCCAGGGGTTGTAGATGTGGATATTTGAAATCATCAAACTGGTGCAATTCTGATGATAAATGGTACAGCTAGAATATAAATTTGACATATCAGATGGGAGGTTGAAAATAAATAAGTGACACACCTACAAATTATAAATTGTGCAACACACTAAGCTGTTGTCTTGGGGTGGTTAATAGTCACTGAATGAGGGTATTTATTTTTTGTGCCTAATTTTAACCACACAATTTTTTTTTTAAATGTTCCGATGATACATACCTGCTGATGAGATGTTTCTAGATCAGTGAGGGTAGTGATATGCTCAGAGTTCATCATGGGCTTATCCACAGGACCTACATTTAGTACCTGAATATAAAGAAAGGTTGATTTGCCAAATTTTCATTTGAACCTTAAGTAGCAATGTGTATATATGCCAGTATTAACCACATACAGTTTTCAAATAAAATATCTCCTTGAAAACTGCATGAACAATTTTAAATCATCCTCTGATTTGTGTCCTCCAATATTGTCTGTTCTGAATCCTCAACCATTCCTTAAACTTTTTTGTCTCCTTCACCCTGATCATCCATCCATCCATCCATTTTCTTCCGCTTTATCTGGAGTTGGGCCGCGGGGGCAGCAGCTTAAGCAAAGCCGTCCAGACCTCCCGATCCACACACACCTCCCCCAGCTCCTCTGGGAGAACCCCAAGGCGTTCCCAAGCCAGCCGAGAGATGTAGTCCCTCCAGCGTGTCCTGGGTCTTCCCCGGGGCCTCCTCCCAATGGGACGTGCCCAGAACACCTCTCCAGCGAGGCGTCCAGGGGGCATCCGGAAAAGATGTCCGAGCCACCTCAACTGACTCCTTTCGATGTGGAGGAGCAGCGGCTCGACTCTGAGCTCCTCCCGAGTGACTGAGCTCCTCACCCTATCTCCAAGGGAGCGCCCAGCCACCCTGCGGAGGAAACTCATCTCGGCCTCTTGTACTCGCGATCTCGTTCTTTCGGTCATGAGCCAAATCTCATGACCATCGGTGAGGATCAGAACGTAGATCGATCGGTAAATCGAGAGCTTTGCCCCCTTACTCAGCTCTCTCTTCACCACGACGGTCCGATACAGCGACCTCATCACTGCAGATGCTGCACCGATCCGTCTATCGATCTCACGCTCCATCCGTCCCTCACTCGTGAACAAGACCCCGAGATACTTAAACTCCTCCACTTGAGGCAAGGACACTCCACCGACCTGAAGAGGGCAAAGCACCTTTTTCCAGTCGAGAACCATGGCCTCAGATTTGGAGGTGCTGATTTTCATCCCGGACACTTCACACTCGGCTGCAAACCGCCCCAGTGCACGCTGAAGGTCCTGATTTGACGAAGCCAACAGAACCACATCGTCCGCAAACAGCAGAGACGAGATTCTGTGGTTCCCAAACCAGACCCCCTCTACACCCTGGCTGCGCCTAGAAATTCTGTCCATAAAAATAATGAACAGAACTGGTGACAAAGGGCAGCCCTGGCGGAGGCCAACGTGCACTGGAAACAGGTTTGACTTACTACCGGCAATGCGAACCAAGCTCCTGCTGCGGTCGTACAGGGACTGGATAACTCTTAGCAAAGGACCCCGGACCCCGTACTCCCGGAGCACTCCCCACAGGGTGCCCCAAGGGACACGGTCAAACGCCTTCTCCAGATCCACAAAACACATGTGGTCTGGTTGGGCGAACTCCCATGAACCCTCGAGCACCCGATGGAGCGTGTAGAGCTGGTCCAGTGTGCTGCGACCAGGACGAAAACCACACTGCTCCTCCTGAATCCGAGGTTCGACCATCGGTTGAATTCTCCTCTCCAGTACTCTGGAATAGACCTTACCGGGGAGGCTAAGGAATGTGATCCCCCTATAGTTAGAACACACCCTCCGGTCCCCCTTCTTAAACAGAGGGACCACCACCCCGGTCTGCCAATTTAGAGGCACTGTCCTCAATCGCCACGCGATGTTGCAGAGGCGTGTCAGCCAAGACAGTCCCACAACATCCAGAGACTTAAGGTACTCAGGACGGATTTCATCCACCCCAGGAGCCTTGCCACCGAGGAGCTTTCTAACCACCTCGGTGACTTCGGCCTGGGTAATGGATGAGTCCGCCTCTGAGTCCCTAGTCTCTGCTTCCTCTTCGGAAGACATGACGATGGGATTGAGGAGATCCTCGAAGTACTCCTTCCACCGCCCGACAACATGATCATTAAGCCTAAAATATTATGTCTAATATGTGGTTCATGTGGCTGTCACAGTTGGAAATGTTCAAGAGAAAGTGTAGAGCAAAAATATAAAGTAAATCCTGTATCATATCAAGTGGGCCCATCTTCAATCTTTTATTCATGATGTAGTTCACCTATGTGATACAAGAGGTACAGGTGTGTGTGTGCCTTATTGATGGGTATCAGTGTTTCAGTGGGGCATAAATAACCTAGGCCTATATTATAATACTGTAGGACACATATTAATAATATGTTCATTAAAATTGCAGCTTTCAAATTCTAACCTCCTAAAACATAGAAATAACCATGTACAGCCCAGGCCTACTACACATATTCTGCAACCTATCAGATTTCTTACTGAACAAAGCCAGCAGAGACCACTGCTGTAAAACTGTCCAATTTTGGGGGTGTCTGGCAGGGCCAAAGCAGCAGGCAATTTGTCTGGCATTAGTCATTTTATATTTAGTGGAGTGTAATTGTTCATTTAAACTTGGTTTCATGTGGTACCTTCAGTGTTTAATCTAGCCCATATTTAGGGACCCCTTCGAGGGGGTCTGGCGACCCTTACGCAGAGGACAATATGTCTGGCAGGGCCTACTCGAAAGTCTGTGAAGTATGCCCATTTTGAAAAACTTGGTTTTATGAGGTCTATTAGAAAAGTATCCGACCTTATTATTTTTTTCAAAAACCATATGGATAATCTTCACGTGCCTTAACTAAAGCACTCCCTCTGTTGAATCACCTCTAAATTATTTACACATTATTCACTTTGTGTGTTTTTAGGAATCCGCTAGCTTAGCGCAGCTACTAGCTCTTAGCCAGTTTAGCATGGCGGCTTCTCCTGTCTCTCCCACACTTTTCTGCTCTGGGTGTGAAATGTTTAGTTATTCCTCGGCGTCCTTTAGCAGTAATGGTACTTGTAATAAGTGTAGCTTATTCGTAGCTTTGGAGGCCAGGCTGGGCGAATTGGAGACTCGGCTCCGCACCGTGGAAAATTCTACAGCTAGCCAGGCCCCTGTAGTCGGTGCGGACCAAGGTAGCTTAGCCGCCGTTAGTTTCCCTCTGGCAGATCCCGAGCAGCCGGGAAAGCAGGCCGACTGGGTGACTGTGAGGAGGAAGCGTAGCCCTAAACAGAAGCCCCGTGTACACCGCCAACCCGTTCACATTTCTAACCGTTTTTCCCCACTCGGCGACACACCTGCCGAGGATCAAACTCTGGTTATTGGCGACTCTGTTTTGAGAAATGTGAAGTTAGCGACACCAGCAACCATAGTCAATTGTCTTCCGGGGGCCAGAGCAGGTGACATTGAAGGAAATTTGAAACTGCTGGCTAAGGCTAAGCGAAAATTTGGTAAGATTGTAATTCACGTCAGCAGTAATGACACCCGGTTACGCCAATCGGAGGTCACTAAAATTAACATTAAATCGGTGTGTAACTTTGCAAAAACAATGTCGGACTCTGTAGTTTTCTCTGGGCCCTTCCCCAATCGGACCGGGAGTGACATGTTTAGCTGCATGTTCTCCTTGAATTGCTGGCTGTCTGAGTGGTGTCCAAAAAATGAGGTGGGCTTCATAGATAATTGGCAAAGCTTCTGGGGAAAACCTGGTCTTGTTAGGAGAGACGGCATCCATCCCACTTTGGATGGAGCAGCTCTCATTTCTAGAAATCTGGCCAATTTTCTTAAATCCTCCAAACCGTGACTATCCAGGGTTGGGACCAGGAAGCAGAGTTGTAGTCTTACACACCTCTCTGCAGCTTCTCTCCCCCTGCCATCCCCTCATTACCCCATCCCCGTAGAGACGGTGCCTGCTCCCAGACTACCAATAACCAGCAAAAATCTATTTAAGCATAAAAATTCAAAAAGAAAAAATAATATAGTACCTTCAACTGCACCACAGACTAAAACAGTTAAATGTGGTCTATTAAACATTAGATCTCTCTCTTCTAAGTCCCTGTTAGTAAATGATATAATAATTGATCAACATATTGATTTATTCTGCCTAACAGAAACCTGGTTACAGCAGGATGAATATGTTAGTTTAAATGAGTCAACACCCCCGAGTCACACTAACTGCCAGAATGCTCGTAGCACGGGCCGAGGCGGAGGATTAGCAGCAATCTTCCATTCCAGCTTATTAATTAATCAAAAACCCAGACAGAGCTTTAATTAATTTGAAAGCTTGACTCTTAGTCTTGTCCATCCAAATTGGAAGTCCCAAAAACCAGTTTTATTTGTTGTTATTTATCGTTCTCCTGGTCGTTACTGTGAGTTTCTCTGTGAATTTTCAGACCTTTTGTCTGACTTAGTGCTTAGCTCAGATAAGATAATTATAGTGGCCGATTTTAACATCCACACAGATGCTGAGAATGACAGCCTCAACACTACATTTAATCTATTATTTCATTTCTTAATAACATTTACATTTACTCTGATGGACTACCCAGCAGTGGGGAATAAGTTTCATTACACTAGAAGTCTTTCAGAAAGCGCTGTAACTAGGTTTAAGGATATGATTCCTTCTTTATGTTCTCTAATGCCATATACCAACACAGTGCAGAGTAGCTACCTAAACTCTGTACGTGAGATAGAGTATCTCGTCAATAGTTTTACATCCTCATTGAAGACAACTTTGGATGCTGTAGCTCCTCTGAAAAAGAGAGCTTTAAATCAGAAGTGCCTGACTCTGTGGTATAACTCACAAACTCGCAGCTTAAAGCAGATAACCTGTAAGTTGGAGAGGAAATGGCGTCTCACTAATTTAGAAGATCTTCACTTAGCCTGGAAAAAGAGTCTGTTGCTCTATAAAAAGCCCTCCGTAAAGCTAGGACATCTTACTACTCATCACTAATTGAAGAAAATAAGAACAACCCCAGGTTTCTTTTCAGCACTGTAGCCAGGCTGACAAAGAGTCAGAGCTCTATTGAGCCGAGTATTCCTTTAACTTTAACTAGTAATGACTTCATGACTTTCTTTGCTAATAAAATTTTAACTATTAGAGAAAAAATTACTCATAACCATCCCAAAGACGTATCGTTATCTTTGGCTGCTTTCAGTGATGCCGGTATTTGGTTAGACTCTTTCTCTGCGATTGTTCTGTCTGAGTTATTTTCATTAGTTACTTCATCCAAACCATCAACATGTCTATTAGACCCCATTCCTACCAGGCTGCTCAAGGAAGCCCTACCATTATTTAATGCTTCGATCTTAAAAATGATCAATCTATCTTTATTAGTTGGCTATGTACCACAGGCTTTTAAGGTGGCAGTAATTAAACCATTACTTAAAAAGCCATCACTTGACCCAGCTATCTTAGCTAATTATAGGCCAATCTCCAACCTTCCTTTTCTCTCAAAAATTCTTGAAAGGGTAGTTGTAAAACAGCTAACTGATCATCTGCAGAGGAATGGTCTATTTGAAGAGTTTCAGTCAGGTTTTAGAATTCATCATAGTACAGAAACAGCATTAGTGAAGGTTACAAATGATCTTCTTATGGCCTCAGACAGTGGACTCATCTCTGTGCTTGTTCTGTTAGACCTTAGTGCTGCTTTTGATACTGTTGACCATAAAATGTTATTACAGAGATTAGAGCATGCCACTTTATACATGCTTCCCTTAGGCAGTATTATTAGACGGCATTGCTTAAATTTTCATTGTTACGCAGATGATACCCAGCTTTATCTATCCATGAAGCCAGAGGACACACACCAATTAGCTAAACTGCAGGATTGTCTTACAGACATAAAGACATGGATGACCTCTAATTTCCTGCTTTTAAACTCAGATAAAACTGAAGTTATTGTACTTGGCCCCACAAATCTTAGAAACATGGTGTCTAACCAGATCCTTACTCTGGATGGCATTACCCTGACCTCTAGTAATACTGTGAGAAATCTTGGAGTCATTTTTGATCAGGATATGTCATTCAATGCGCATATTAAACAAATATGTAGGACTGCTTTTTTGCATTTACGCAATATCTCTAAAATTAGAAAGGTCTTGTCTCACAGTGATGCTGAAAAACTAATTCATGCATTTATTTCCTCTAGGCTGGACTATTGTAATTCATTATTATCAGGTTGTCCTAAAAGTTCCCTGAAAAGCCTTCAGTTAATTCAAAATGCTGCAGCTAGAGTACTAACGGGGACTAGAAGGAGAGAGCATATCTCACCCATATTGGCCTCTCTTCATTGGCTTCCTGTTAATTCTAGAATAGAATTTAAAATTCTTCTTCTTACTTATAAGGTTTTGAATAATCAGGTCCCATCTTATCTTAGGGACCTCATAGTACCATATCACCCCAATAGAGTGCTTCGCTCTCAGACTGCAGGCTTACTTGTAGTTCCTAGGGTTTGTAAGAGTAGAATGGGAGGCAGAGCCTTCAGCTTTCAGGCTCCTCTCCTCTGGAACCAGCTCCCAATTCAGATCAGGGAGACAGGCACCCTCTGTACTTTTAAGATTAGACTTAAAACTTTCCTTTTTGCTAAAGCTTATAGTTAGGGCTGGATCGGGTGACCCTGAACCATCCCTTAGTTATGCTGCTATAGACTTAGACTGCTGGGGGGTTCCCATGATGCACTGAGTGTTTCTTTCTCTTTTTGCTCTGTATGCACCACTCTGCATTTAATCATTAGTGATTGATCTCTGCTCCCCTCCACAGCATGTCTTTTTCCTGGTTCTTTCCCTCAGCCCCAACCAGTCCCAGCAGAAGACTGCCCCTCCCTGAGCCTGGTTCTGCTGGAGGTTTCTTCCTGTTAAAAGGGAGTTTTTCCTTCCCACTGTCGCCAAGTGCTTGCTCACAGGGGGTCGTTTTGACCGTTGGGGTTTTTCTGTAATTATTGTATGGCCTTGCCTTACAATATAAAGCGCCTTGTGGCAACTGTTTGTTGTGATTTGGCACTATATAAATAAAATTGATTGATTGATTTGAATCACGTGTGATTACATCAGACATGCTTGAACCCTCGCGGGCATGCGAGAGTTTTTTCACGCTTGTCGGTTACGTCATTCGCCTGTGGGCAGTCTTTGAGTGAGGAGTGGCCCACCCTCTCGTCGTTTTTTCATTGTTTAGGAATGGCTCAGAGACTGCTCCTTTGTTTGATCAAAATTTTTTCAAAACTGTAAGGCACAACTGAGTGGACACCATTCGATAAATTCAGCTGGTTTTCGGTAAAAATTTTAACGGCTAATGAGAGATTTTGGTCTGGTAGTGTCGCCGTAAGGACGGCTCACGGCGCCTGATGGCGATCTGCGCTTCGAGGTGGCAGCGTCTCGCTGTTTCAAGTTGAAAACATCCACATTTCAGGCTCTGTTGACCCAGTAAGTCGTCAGAGAACAGAGAACTTTCAGAAGAAGTCGGCATGAGGAGTTTATTCGGACATTCCATTGTTAACGGACATTTTGTAATGAAAGAACGTGCGGGCAGACTCGCATGTCGAGCCGGACCCGACCGCGGGGGGTCGCGACAGGAAAAACACCTCCGTTGGAAACCTTAAGGGGCAAGTTGGAACTTGCCCAAGCTGTTAAACAATTTCTCAGTTACTCACTTGTTGAAAGCCATCAAAAGCCGCCTGAATTTTACAAATGGTTTTCAACACGGAGGTGTTTTTCCTGTCACGGCGTACACAGATTCGCCGAGTCGTTTCCGTGACGCACGTCTTTCATTACAAAATGTCCTTAAACAGTGGAATGTCCACATAAAGTCCTCATGCTGGCCTCTTCTGAATCTTCTCTGTTCTCTCACGACGTCCTGGGTGAATTAAGCCTTAAATTAGGATGTTTTCAGGTCGAAACAGGCCGACGAAGGCACCTGGAAGCGCTGCACGACGTCCTGCTCCGTGGGAAGTCCTTACAGCGACAGAAACACCCCATAATCTCTCATCAGCCGTTAAACTTTTCACCAAAAACCAGCTTAATTTCTCAAATAGTGTCCACTCGGATATCCCTCACAGGTCCAGAAAAAATTTTGATAAAGCAACGCGCGCCGTCTCGAGCAGCGTGTGAAACAAAGGAATTCAGCCGAGAGGGCGGGACCACATCTCACTCAAGGCCTGCCCACAGGGAAATGACGTCACCGACGCGTGAAAAAACTCACGCATGTGCACGAGGGTTCAAGCATGATTGGTGTAATCGCACGTCATTCAAATCCATATAGTTAAAAAAAAAAATAAAAGGGTCGGTTTATTACCTAATAGACCTCGTATGTGTACCCACAGTGTTTGACCCAGCACATTTTTTTGCCCCTTCTTCAGGGTCCCAGGGGCCAAAAGCAGCAGGGGTTCCGCCAGACATTAATACCTGTATATGTTTGGTTACACAGTGCATGATCCTGTACTCAGATCAATCAATTTCAATCAATTTTTTTTTTATATAGCGCCAAATCACAACAAACAGTTGCCCCAAGGCGCTTTATATTGTAAGGCAAGGCCATACAATATAAATAAGGTACCAAGATATAAATCCCAGTTATACTTCAGGGACATGTTCTCTTTGAACGATAGCTTGTGTGTGGTCGCTGTCAGAGTGCCTTGATTAGAGAGAGTGGCGACATGACGAGTCAAAAAAAATCGGTCATGTGACTCACGGTGCCATCTTGGGTTCAAAATAGCATTGGCTGTTGTGTCTTCATGTAAATCCAGTTATTTATTTATTCACTAAAAATGCTGTGTTGCTGTGCATTTGGATGCACAAATAGACACAACAAGGGCTTCAAGATGTACAGATTCCCTTCAGATCCAAACACAAGAAAAAGTTGGGAAAATAAAGTCAGCCATGTGGGATGGAAGCCGACATCATCATCAAAGCTTTGAGAGGTAAATTTGTTGTTCAGTCCTATGTACAGTAAAACTCTCCTAAACCTTCATCATATAAACCAGATATTCACAGTCACTGGACAAAAAAAAAGTCCCAAATTTTTTGTATTTTTTTTCTATGTAATAAACACCGTATATAACTGATTTTGTGCAGCAGATTTTTCATTCACATTCGATAAAATGTCCCGTCCGATCACAATGTATTTCCATTAAAACCCCTTGCATGTGGGACCGGAGACATTTATGTTATTAAAAGTACGACTGTTTATTTTTTTCACACCGTGATCAGACTCGGAGCCTCAGCCTGACATGCACTTGTTAAATCCTCAGATACAGCAAAAGTCTGTGATTTCACACTTTGCTGCTTTCACTCCTTCATCTCTCATCATATTGTAATAGTTTTTACAGTGCGCAAGATAACATAACAGATAACATTTTGATAATGGATCAAATACATTTGGCAGAAAAAAAATTCAGAGGTAATTTTGACCCAGTCACTAATGAGGCGCACGTCCCGATGCAGGATTCCCTGTAGATGTTTGGTGCCTCCTGACTGTAACTAATCCGTTACATACATATTATCAGATAAAATGTCCCGTCTGATCACAATGTATTTCCATTAAAAACCCCAAGCAGTCTGGCAGCCATTCTCCCCGAGATGGATTCCAACATGCGGTTGACACCCGCCGACTGAGCTGACACTGCCCTTCCAATCTAATCGATCATATGGGGCAGCCTGGACGGGCCGATTAATGCTGCCTCCACCTTCTTAATTTTCCGGTAGACCAGTGCTGTGGCCGCTCCACACAGCAGAAACCCAGTCACCACAGCTCCAAACATGTAAACATCTTCAATGTCCTCCTCTGCTCCCGAGTGTCTTGTGGAAAAAATAGTATCAGAGACCACTAGATCAGATCCATTTTGCCGTTTTCCAGAGGAGCAGGGCTGGCAGCCTCACAGATAAAACACACTAAGGGAGAGTGGAGGAGATGCGACCGCCCTCGTCGGAGTCCCAAGCACTGTGTCTGAAGTCTGACGTGCACCTGTTAAATCAAACATAAAAGGCTGTGATTTGACACTTTTCTGCTTTGAATCCTTCGTCTGCCATATTATATAGCGCGCAGGCTGATAAATGGATCGGAAAAGTCCACATCACAGTTACAGCACAAAGTAAAAAGAGGAAATTGTGCAGCTTACCTTTGATTTGGAGGTGATGATTGTAGGAAAAAAAAGCGTGTTGAAGGTCAAATTAGTCCAGAATAAATCATAATCCAGAGACGGAGAACTTTAAAACTGTCATGCACATCATTGCATTGACACAGAGTTACAGAGCCGCAGAAGCATAAAATCAGGCTTTTTTTTTTATATTTATTTTGGTAGCACCTGTACCCGGATGTGTTGCTGTATGTGGTTAAGTGATTTTAAAAAATGTTGAAAACATTAAAGGTCCATTCAGTACTTCAGCACAGTTGAACCCATAATGGCGCCATGTTCTGAGTTGACGCCACGCTCCAATCAAGGCACTCTAGTCGCTGCGGTCAGTCAGAGGCTGCAGCTGCTGTGAAGGCCCATCTTTGTTTGTTTGTTTTAGCATTTTATTACAAAAACCTGTAATAATATGGCTTGTTGTGTGGTTAATTTTACAAACGGATCATCTGTGTGTGCCGTTATTTGCATCGAGTAAAATTATGTTGGGACATAATTTTGGATGCTAATGCTATTAGCATTATTAGCAGCTATGAGTAGCTTCATGATGTTAAATCCTTAATTCAGGATTAGTGAGGAAATAAGTGAGTCATAATGGCTGTGATCCAGTTCACCAGCTGCACGCTTCTACAGCAGTAATCATCAGCCATTTTTCAAGTGGTGCGATTAAACTGTCCCACTTCAACAAGCAGCCGACGTACGCAGCCTGCTTTCCTCCAAAAACTTAGGCTACATCAGGTGGATCCTTCATGACCCAAACAGTTCCATGATTCCTTGCTATAGATGCCATTTTGGGAATAACCCAGTTGTGTCTGATGATTTACAGACGTTCATGCTGGTTATGCTGGCAAATTGAGCTTTACTACAACCCCTGGCAAAAATTATGGAATCACCGGCCTCGGAGGATGTTCATTCAGTTGTTTAATTTTGTAGAAAAAAAGCAGATCACAGACATGACACAAAACTAAAGTCATTTCAAATGGCAACTTTCTGGCTTTAAGAAACACTATAAGAAATCAGGAAAAAAATTGTGGCAGTCAGTAACAGTTACTTTTTTAGACCAAGCAGAGGGAAAAAAATATGGACTCACTCAATTCTGAGGAAAAAAATTATGGAATCACCCTGTAAATTTTCATCCCCAAAACTAACACCTGCATCAGATCAGATCTGCTCGTTAGTCTGCATCTAAAAAGGAGTGATCACACCTTGGAGAGCTGTTGCACCAAGTGGACTGACATGAATCATGGCTCCAACACGAGAGATGTCAATTGAAACAAAGGAGAGGATTATCAAACTCTTAAAAGAGGGTAAATCATCACGCAATGTTGCAAAAGATGTTGGTTGTTCACAGTCAGCTGTGTCTAAACTCTGGACCAAATACAAACAACATGGGAAGGTTGTTAAAGGCAAACATACTGGTAGACCAAGGAAGACATCAAAGCGTCAAGACAGAAAACTTAAAGCAATATGTCTCAAAAATCGAAAATGCACAACAAAACAAATGAGGAACGAATGGGAGGAAACTGCAGTCAACGTCTGTGACAGAACTGTAAGAAACCGCCTAAAGGAAATGGGATTTACATGCAGAAAAGCTAAACGAAAGCCATCATTAACAGCTAAACAGAAAAAAACAAGGTTACAATGGGCTAAGGAAAAGCTATCGTGGACTGTGGATGACTGGATGAAAGTCATATTCAGTGATGAATCTCGAATCTGCATTGGGCAAGGTGATGGTGCTGGAACTTTTGTTTGGTGTTGTTCCAATGAGATTTATAAAGATGACTGCCTGAAGAGAACATGTAAATTTCCACAGTCATTGATGATATGGGGCTGCATGTCAGGTAAAGGCACTGGGGAGATGGCTGTCATTACATCATCAATAAATGCACAAGTTTATGTTGATATTTTGGACACTTTTCTTATCCCATCAATTGAAAGGATGTTTGGGGATGATGAAATCATTTCTCAAGATGATAATGCATCTTGCCATAGAGCAAAAACTGTGAAAACATTCCTTGCAAAAAGACACATAGGGTCAATGTCATGGCCTCCAAATAGTCCGGATCTTAATCCAATTGAAAATCTTTGGTGGAAGTTGAAGAAAATGGTCCATGACAAGGCTCCAACCTGCAAAGCTGAGCTGGCAACAGCGATCACAGAAAGTTGGAGCCAGATTGAAGAAGAGTACTGTTTGTCACTCATTAAGTCCATGCCTCAGAGACTGCAAGCTGTTATAAAAGCCAGAGGTGGTGCAACAAAATACTAGTGATGTGTTGGAGCGTTCTTTTGTTTTTCATGATTCCATAATTTATTCCTCAGAATTGACTGGGTCCATATTTTTTTCCCCTGCTTGGTCTAAAAAAGTAACCGTTACTGACTGCCACAATTTTTTTTTCCTGATTTCTTATAGTGTTTCTTAAAGCCAGAAAGTTGCCATTTGAAATGACTTTAGTTTTGTGTCATATCTGTGATCTGCTTTTTTTCTACAAAATTAAACAACTGAATGAACATCCTCCGAGGCCAGTGATTCCATAATTTTTGCCAGGGGTTGTATAATCCAGTATGAATGTCCACAAATCATCAGCCACGAGGGGGTTATTCCCATTCTAATCCAATTCCATCATTTTCATGGTTTATTTTCTTTCTTTTCTTTTCAAAATCTTTTTATTAAATTTCCCAACACGAATGTATTCACATATATACATACACGCACCTATATATATATATATATATATATATATATATATATATATATATATATAAACATGTACCCACACACATGGAAAAAACAAAAGAAAAAAAAAAAGGCAGCAGATTCCGGTTTATTTTCTTGTAGGTAATTCGGTCAGTGAGACAGCGTCGCTCCAACAGCTGTCAGGGCGCGGAGTCATCCATCAAATGTGAAAATCTATCAATTGTGAAACGGTAATCCTGTATCAGAATCCACATCAATACTTTCGTATGGTATCTTAAATTCACCCATTTTGGCATCGTACATGACATTTTCTCGCTCTCAGCTAACAGTGCCATTATTGATATCTGCATAGCAGCATGCGCGGCTGGTCAGGGTGCGGAGTAACACATTAAATGTGAAATGGTCGAATATTTTGCGACCTTATATCCGACATTATACGGTCTGAAATCTCACATGATTAACGGAAGATTAAGATTAAGATTTGCGGAAAAAGGTAATTTGATTAGAATACGCAATTTCCTCCCAGACAAACCCATTGGTCAATTTTAGCTCTGTATGTACAGTTGTAAATAAGTAATATTTTAAGTAAAGCATAAAGAAGTACTGAAAAATTATAACTAAATTATGGGTGATGCCCACTACGCTAGCTGGGCCTGTGTAGCTATCCAGGTTGCCAGGTGACAGGAGCGATTAAGATGTAGATAGAAACATGAGCAATAAACAGCACACACTTGTATTGCCAAAATGGGGAAATTGTGTCTCCTTCCTCCATCACAACTTCTGCAGAGTACAATTTTGAGGGGAAAAAATAAATTTATTCCATTTTGGAATAAGGCTGTAACGTAAAATGTGGAAAAAGTGAAGCACTGTGAATAGTTTCCGGATGTACCGTCTGACCAAAGTCTGTGTTGGTACCAGATGTGTTGTGCACTTGCACAGACAGTTCAGTGTTAGTTTTGGAGTACTAAGTTACCTCATTAATATTTCTTAACTAAACAGACTCTCGCTGTAAACTGCATGAACATTAAACAGTCCGTTTTGAAACGATTAATGCTTGTAATTGTGCTGCACATGTGCATAACGGATCTGGCACGTCTCAAAGGATCTGGTAGAGACTCAAGGGGATGCAAAAATTACCCACAATGCATCAACTGTCCTGCTCTCGTTTCAGGTATGATGAGCTCCGTGCTGCTGTTCAACAAACTCCACGCTCTGCAGCAGACAGCTCCCTATCGCCCCCTACAGGCCAAGAAGAGGAGCTGAGGTGCAGCATTCAGGGGCCACATAGAAGTATCAGTTCTGTTTCACTGCTGGTTAACTACCATCGGCACCGATGTGCACTTTGTAAAGACTGCAGTGTTTTTGACAATGGACCAGAATCATCCAACCAGAAGCTGCTAATGAGGCCGTGACCCGTGCGTTTGACACACAGCTGCATCACAGCATTACCACACTGGGTGTCCCAAAAACCTCCAGGCACTTTTTACCTACTGGTATCACAAAGAAATCATCTTATATTAGAGCAGAATCGCACACATGAGGGCGCCAACGTTTCAGACCATGCAGCTGGTTAAGGTTAAAGGTCGAAGATGGTGTGAACTCTGGGTGTGTGGGTGGGTGGTTACACACTTTTGGGTATGGTCATATGTGATTTCCTGTCAGGTGACAACTTCTTCTTCTTTTTTTCTTTTTTTTAAACATTACCTCAAAAAAGTTTCAACAGTAACTGACAGATTTGTGTCTGTGGATCTATAATGTGAAACAGCGTGTACTAATGCACATCTCACACCAAGAGCACAAAAGTTTATACACATGTTGACTAAAAAATTGCACATATTCCATTTGATGGAACAGAGTGTGTATATTAAGTTAGAATGTTATTTAAAAAGCTGTAATAGTTTTTAGTCAGGAGTCACCAGTTTATACTCACCAAGACGTAATGCCTCCTTAAACAGAATGATGGAATTACTTTTAAAAGCTTCTTCCATTTAAGAAGGGGACCAAAAAACAAGCAAGCCCAGACCAAAAAAACAAGTAAGCCCAGGCAAAAAATAAACAAAATTGGTACCATGAGTGACATTAGTCTGCTATAAGACAGTCGGGACCATACAGATGTTACATTATTGAGGAAAGAAGACACAAATTAATACCCAGTAATTAAAGTTTCATCTTAGAGTTCTGACAGAACTGCAGGATTCCAGCTAGGGATGAGCGAGTACACCACTATCTGTATCGGCACTCCTAACGGGCGGGGCTGAATGTGGAAGTGGGCGTGGTTTAACAAGAAATGGGTCATTTTAAGTCTGAAATTGATATGGATTGATCAGAAGTTGCTATATTTATTGTTTATTTGAAAACTATTTACAGAACAGCCTCAAAATTGAGATTCAGATCAATGATTTTGATCACAAAAGTAAGAGAACTATTTACAGAACAAGTTTTTATGAACTCGGAACATGAATATTCCCCTTTCACACCGCACCCACTTCAAGTTGCGTCATGCGGCGTCATGACGACGGCCACATGGATACAACTTAGGGCCGAGATGATGTAGCTCGACGCCACAACACTGTGACGGACGCAAAGGACGAAGCGAATCGGATGCCAAAAATTAAACATGTTTTTTCTGCATTGAGCACAGGACGCAGAAAGGAAGTGGTTTCAATGCCAGTCAGGGCAAAGTAAAGGTACTCAACGTGGCTGCAAGCCACACCCTCACAATACAATGTTACCCGACACCAGTTTATGAATCCTACTGTGTTCCATTGTTCCCGAAGTATAAATCACGCAGGATTGATTTTGGGTGATTCTTAGACTACGGGCACTTATGTCCTTTGATCATATTGTATGAAAAACAGAAAAAAGGGGAAATTTCACACTTTTATAGTTATCTTTACAATGAAAGTGTGTTAAGAAATTTGTTCTAGTAGTCTATGATGACTTTTTCACCTTTTTTCAGCATCATTATATGCAAATATTGCCGTTTTGTGCTTGTCCCACACCCAGACTTTTGATCTTCAATGATAAAAATGAATGGTAAAGAAACGTTTTTTCTAACGTTTTTTTTAAAATATCTCTGAATAAAATATCAGTAAAATAATCAAAACATAATTGGGGTATTCAATGTCATACAACTGTTGTGATTTTTTTTAAACAAAATGTAGTTGTCCCACACTATTGCCGTAATTTCCACCACAACACTGTAATGTCCCTTTAAACAGTTTGTATGAAAGATTGTTTGGGTAGTTTCTATGGAGATAAACAGTGACATCAGAGCACATGTATATAGCGCCAAATCACAACAAACAGTTGCCCCAAGGCGCTTTATATTGTAAGGCAATGGTGTGGTGGAAATTACATTTACAAGGCCAATAGTGCCCATAGTTAAAGAATCACCCTTTTATACCATGTACATAATGCAGTAAAACTACATGCTCAAAGAGCACAGAAAAAAAAGGCTCAGCCTGGCTGCTGCTGCAGGCAGTTCCTCGCTCTCCCCTTAAACTCTCTCATAGTAAAGTAAGTCCCTTCAGTACATTATTTTAAGTCTGAAATTGATATGGATTGATCACAAGTTGCTATATTTATTGCTTATTTGAAAACTATTTACAGAACAGCCTGCTCCCTTGTTTGCACTCGGGGTCGCCACAGCAAATCCAAGGTGGATCTGCATGTTGAATTGGCACAGGTTTTATGCCGGATGCCCTTCCTGACGCAACTCCACGTTACATGGAGAAATGTGGCAGGGGTGGGATTTGAACCCGGAGCCTTCTGAACTGAAACCAAGCGCATTAACCACTTGGCCACCACTCAAACTCTCATAATTGTCATAAATAAAAAACAAAAAAGGACACAAGTCCTGCTCACAGACTGATTGCCAGAGACAGGACATGTCCACATCAAGTACAACTCCAGGCATCTCCACATTTACCCACAGATGGTTCGTTCGCTCAGTTAAGTAATTAAACCATTACTTAAAAAGCCATCACTTGACCCAGCTATCTTAGCTAATTATAGGCCAATCTCCAACCTTCCTTTTCTCTCAAAAATTCTTGAAAGGGTAGTTGTAAAACAGCTAACTGATCATCTGCAGAGGAATGGTCTATTTGAAGAGTTTCAGTCAGGTTTTAGAATTCATCATAGTACAGAAACAGCATTAGTGAAGGTTACAAATGATCTTCTTATGGCCTCGGACAGTGGACTCATCTCTGTGCTTGTTCTGTTAGACCTCAGTGCTGCTTTTGATACTGTTGACCATAAAATTTTATTACAGAGATTAGAGCATGCCATAGGTATTAAAGGCACTGCGCTGCGGTGGTTTGAATCATATTTGTCTAATAGATTACAATTTGTTCATGTAAATGGGGAATCTTCTTCACAGACTAAAGTTAATTATGGAGTTCCACAAGGTTCTGTGCTAGGACCAATTTTATTTACTTTATACATGCTTCCCTTAGGCAGTATTATTAGACGGTATTGCTTAAATTTTCATTGTTACGCAGATGATACCCAGCTTTATCTATCCATGAAGCCAGAGGACACACACCAATTAGCTAAACTGCAGGATTGTCTTACAGACATAAAGACATGGATGACCTCTAATTTCCTGCTTTTAAACTCAGATAAAACTGAAGTTATTGTACTTGGCCCCACAAATCTTAGAAACATGGTGTCTAACCAGATCCTTACTCTGGATGGCATTACCCTGACCTCTAGTAATACTGTGAGAAATCTTGGAGTCATTTTTGATCAGGATATGTCATTCAAAGCGCATATTAAACAAATATGTAGGACTGCTTTTTTGCATTTACGCAATATCTCTAAAATCAGAAAGGTCTTGTCTCAGAGTGATGCTGAAAAACTAATTCATGCATTTATTTCCTCTAGGCTGGACTATTGTAATTCATTATTATCAGGTTGTCCTAAAAGTTCCCTAAAAAGCCTTCAGTTAATTCAAAATGCTGCAGCTAGAGTACTGACGGGGACTAGAAGGAGAGAGCATATCTCACCCATATTGGCCTCTCTTCATTGGCTTCCTGTTAATTCTAGAATAGAATTTAAAATTCTTCTTCTTACTTATAAGGTTTTGAATAATCAGGTCCCGTCTTATCTTAGGGACCTCGTAGTACCATATCACCCCAATAGAGCGCTTGGCTCTCAGACTGCAGGCTTACTTGTAGTTCCTAGGGTTTGTAAGAGTAGAATGGGAGGCAGAGCCTTCAGCTTTCAGGCTCCTCTCCTGTGGAACCAGCTCCCAATTCAGATCAGGGAGACAGACACCCTCTCTACTTTTAAGATTAGGCTTAAAACTTTCCTTTTTGCTAAAGCTTATAGTTAGGGCTGGATCAGGTGACCCTGAACCATCCCTTAGTTATGCTGCTATAGACGTAGACTGCTGGGGGGTTCCCATGATGCACTGTTTCTTTCGCTTTTTGCTCTGTATGCACCACTCTGCATTTAATCATTAGTGATTGATCTCTGCTCCCCTCCACAGCATGTCTTTTTCTTGGTTCTCTCCCTCAGCCCCAACCAGTCCCAGCAGAAGACTGCCCCTCCCTGAGCCTGGTTCTGCTGGAGGTTTCTTCCTGTTAAAAGGGAGTTTTTCCTTCCCACTGTAGCCAAGTGCTTGCTCACAGGGGGTCGTTTTGACCGTTGGGGTTTTACATAATTATTGTATGGCCTTGCCTTACAATATAAAGCGCCTTGGGGCAACTGTTTGTTGTGATTTGGCGCTATATAAAAAAATTGATTGATTGATTGAGTCAAAGGAAGAAAGATAAACTATAACAGAAAACAGAGCATAGCCCTGCAGCCCTGCACAAGAACAAATATAAACTAGAAGAGAAATCAGAATGCACAATCTGGCTGCAGCCAGACTGCCTGCAGGTTCTCCTCTGCGTCCTCACCTCTCTGTCCCCCTGCTGCACGCACCTGATGCAGACATTCCTGCGTCATCATGACGCCGCATGAAGCAACTCGAAGCAGGCACGGTGTGAAAGGGGCTTACGGCTGTTTATTTTTTTGTGATCTGTATGAACTTGGTGATTCATGCAAACATCCAGTGATGTTTGCATGAATCACATGAACCACATGATTTGCATTCTCTGGGCCCCTCCCCAATCGGACCGGGAGTGACATGTTTAGCCGCATGTTCTCCGAGAATTGCTGGCTGTCTGAGTGGTGTCCAAAAAATGAGGTGGGCTTCATAGATAATTGGCAAAGCTTCTGGGGAAAACCTGGTCTTGTTAGGAGAGATGGCATCCATCCCACTTTGGATGGAGCAGCTCTCATTTCTAGAAATCTGGCCAATTTTCTTAAATCCTCCAAACCGTGACTATCCAGGGTTGGGACCAGGAAGCAGAGTTGTAGTCTTACACACCTCTCTGCAGCTTCTCTCCCCCTGCCATCCCCTCATTACCCCATCCCCGTAGAGACGGTGTCTGCTCCCAGACCACCAATAACCAGCAAAAATCTATTTAAGCATAAAAATTCAAAAAGAAAAAATAATATAGCACCTTCAACTGCACCACAGACTAAAACAGTTAAATGTGGTCTATTAAACATTAGGTCTCTCTCTTCTAAGTCCCTGTTGGTAAATGATATAATAATTGATCAACATATAGATTTATTCTGCCTTACAGAAACCTGGTTACAGCAGGATGAATATGTTAGTTTGAATGAGTCAACACCCCCGAGTCACACTAACTGTCAGAATGCTCGTAGCACGGGCCGAGGTGGAGGATTAGCAGCAATCTTCCATTCCAGCTTATTAATTAATCAAAAACCCAGACAGAGCTTTAATTCATTTGAAAGCTTGACTCTTAGTCTTGTCCATCCAAATTGGAAGTCCCAAAAACCAGTTTTATTTGTTATTATCTATCGTCCACCTGGTCGTTACTGTGAGTTTCTCTGTGAATTTTCAGACCTTTTGTCTGACTTAGTGCTTAGCTCAGATAAGATAATTATAGTGGGCGATTTTAACATCCACACAGATGCTGAGAATGACAGCCTCAACACTGCATTTAATCTATTATTAGACTCTATTGGCTTTGCTCAAAATGTAAATGAGTCCACCCACCACTTTAATCATATCTTAGATCTTGTTCTGACTTATGGTATGGAAATAGAAGACTTAACAGTATTCCCTGAAAACTCCCTTCTGTCTGATCATTTCTTAATAACATTTACATTTACTCTGATGGACTACCCAGCAGTGGGGAATAAGTTTCATTACACTAGAAGTCTTTCAGAAAGCGCTGTAACTAGGTTTAAGGATATGATTCCTTCTTTATGTTCTCTAATGCCATATACCAACACAGTGCAGAGTAGCTACCTAAACTCTGTAAGTGAGATAGAGCATCTCGTCAATAGTTTTACATCCTCATTGAAGACAACTTTGGATGCTGTAGCTCCTCTGAAAAAGAGAGCTTTAAATCAGAAGTGCCTGACTCCGTGGTATAACTCACAAACTCGTAGCTTAAAGCAGATAACCCGTAAGTTGGAGAGGAAATGGCGTCTCACTAATTTAGAAGATCTTCACTTAGCCTGGAAAAAGAGTCTGTTGCTCTATAAAAAAGCCCTCCGTAAAGCTAGGACATCTTTCTACTCATCACTAATTGAAGAAAATAAGAACAACCCCAGGTTTCTTTTCAGCACTGTAGCCAGGCTGACAAAGGGTCAGAGCTCTATTGAGCTGAGTATTCCATTAACTTTAACTAGTAATGACTTCATGACTTTCTTTGCTAACAAAATTTTAACTATTAGAGAAAAAATTACTCATAACCATCCCAAAGACGTATCGTTATCTTTGGCTGCTCTCAGTGATGCCGGTATTTGGTTAGACTCTTTCTCTCCGATTGTTCTGTCTGAGTTATTTTCATTAGTTACTTCATCCAAACCATCAACATGTCTATTAGACCCCATTCCTACCAGGCTGCTCAAGGAAGCCCTACCATTATTTAATGCTTCGATCTTAAATATGATCAATCTATCTTTGTTAGTTGGCTATGTACCACAGGCTTTTAAGGTGGCAGTAATTAAACCATTACTTAAAAAGCCATCACTTGACCCAGCTATCTTAGCTAATTATAGGCCAATCTCCAACCTTCCTTTTCTCTCAAAAATTCTTGAAAGGGTAGTTGTAAAACAGCTAACTGATCATCTGCAGAGGAATGGTCTATTTGAAGAGCTTTAGTCAGGTTTTAGAATTCATCATAGTACAGAAACGGCATTAGTGAAGGTTACAAATGATCTTCTTATGGCCTCGGACAGTGGACTCATCTCTGTGCTTGTTCTGTTAGACCTCAGTGCTGCTTTTGATACTGTTGACAATAAAATTTTATTACAGAGATTAGAGCATGCCATAGGTATTAAAGGCACTGCGCTGCGGTGGTTTGAATCATATTTGTCTAATAGATTACAATTTGTTCATGTAAATGGGGAATCTTCTTCACAGACTAAAGTTAATTATGGAGTTCCACAAGGTTCTGTGCTAGGACCAATTTTATTCACTTTATACATGCTTCCCTTAGGCAGTATTATTAGACGGTATTGCTTAAATTTTCATTGTTACGCAGATGATACCCAGCTTTATCTATCCATGAAGCCAGAGGACACACACCAATTAGCTAAACTGCAAGATTGTCTTACAGACATAAAGACATGGATGACCTCTAATTTCCTGCTTTTAAACTCAGATAAAACTGAAGTTATTGTACTTGGCCCCACAAATCTTAGAAACATGGTGTCTAACCAGATCCTTACTCTGGATGGCATTACCCTGACCTCTAGTAATACTGTGAGAAATCTTGGAGTCATTTTTGATCAGGATATGTCATTCAAAGCGCATATTAAACAAATATGTAGGACTGCTTTTTTGCATTTACGCAATATCTCTAAAATCAGAAAGGTCTTGTCTCAGAGTGATGCTGAAAAACTAATTCATGCATTTATTTCCTCTAGGCTGGACTATTGTAATTCATTATTATCAGGTTGTCCTAAAAGTTCCCTAAAAAGCCTTCAGTTAATTCAAAATGCTGCAGCTAGAGTACTAACGGGGACTAGAAGGAGAGAGCATATCTCACCCATATTGGCCTCTCTTCATTGGCTTCCTGTTAATTCTAGAATAGAATTTAAAATTCTTCTTCTTACTTATAAGGTTTTGAATAATCAGGTCCCATCTTATCTTAGGGACCTCATAGTACCATATCACCCCAATAGAGCGCTTGGCTCTCAGACTGCAGGCTTACTTGTAGTTCCTAGGGTTTGTAAGAGTAGAATGGGAGGCAGAGCCTTCAGTTTTCAGGCTCCTCTCCTGTGGAACCAGCTCCCAATTCAGATCAGGGAGACAGACACCCTCTCTACTTTTAAGATTAGGCTTAAAACTTTCCTTTTTGCTAAAGCTTATAGTTAGGGCTGGATCAGGTGACCCTCAACCATCCCTTAGTTATGCTGCTATAGACGTAGACTGCTGGGGGGTTCCCATGATGCACTGTTTCTTTCTCTTTTTGCTCTGTATGCACCACTCTGCATTTAATCATTAGTGATCGATCTCTGCTCCCCTCCACAGCATGTCTTTTTCCTGGTTCTCTCCCTCAGCCCCAACCAGTCCCAGCAGAAGACTGCCCCTCCCTGAGCCTGGTTCTGCTGGAGGTTTCTTCCTGTTAAAAGGGAGTTTTTCCTTCCCACTGTCGCCAAGTGCTTGCTCACAGGGGGTCGTTTTGACCGTTGGGGTTTTACATAATTATTGTATGGCCTTGCCTTACAATATAAAGCGCCTTGGGGCAACTGTTTGTTGTGATTTGGCGCTATATAAAAAAAAATTGATTGATTGATTGATTGATGTAAACAGGGAAATAATGTGTCAGCCTTGTTCACTGTATTCTTCTCAAAAACACTGCGTTCAGTATGAGCAAAGTTTTCCAACTGACTTCATATCATCAGCCAAACTAAGAGCAAGCATACGGTTAAAAAAACAAAAAAACAAACAAACCCGACTGGAGTGGAGGTGGTGACCTGGTGACCGACACAACCAGTGGCGGCTGGCCCATAGGGGGCGCTAGGGCACTGCCCTCCTAGATGTGGAGGGGAAAAGTCATAATATATATATATTTAAAAAGTATTATCAATGTCAGTTTTACTTAATAGTATGTGCCTACATGTAATATGAATGATTAAAACAACACTTCCTCCAACTGACTCTCCTTCAACAGTGCATTTCCACCGACAGAAGCAGAAAACGTATCATTCCTCGTCTTGGGCGATCATTCAAATCGCCCTTGAAGTGCAGCGAAATAACCAATTGTATGTAGTTGCTAGGGAAAATTAATAAGTAGCAAATCAACATTGCCAAAATTAATGGCTTTGGGGCGCTGGAATTTTAGCCCTTGCCATAAAAATGCGGGAAGGTTAGATTGCTACAGTCAGTGATATACGTGACGCTGCAGCTGCTGCTGTCAGTCAGTCAGGAAGAGATGATGGTGATGACGACGTCTGGGTTATATTTATTTATTTTTATTTTGTCTCCGTTTGTTTTGTTGGAGTAAGTTGAAGAACTCTTCGGAGGTTTAAAACGGGACAAAACTAATCAAATCAGTGACGCCAAAGTTTGGCGGGAATCCTTTTGGAGGCGCATGGAGGTGCGCACATCAGATCTTTCTCGTGGTTTAATGACAGTTGCACATCCCGGTTGGAGGAGAGTCGTTTGTCTGACTCGTTATAAACCGTGTCAGGCTTCATTCACACTGTCAGCGCGCACACGTCACGGAGGCTGCTGATCTGCGCTCTTTACTGCGGGGTGGAAAGGAGGCATCCACCTCTGCCAGCTGCAGACTGACTCCTCTGGATCCACTTCAGCTCAGGTGAGCTGACGAGCTGCTCGGATTTATTCCCGAATGTTGCTCCTGGTGTGGAAACGAGGATGAAAATTTAAGATAAAACGAATGAGTGATGTTTTTTGTTTGTTTGTTTTAGGGGATCAAAGCTGTGATCTTTATTGGGACAGCAGACCAGTTATAATGGTAATAGGGGAGGCCGGGGCTGTTTGTAACAGTGTTCAAAGCTGCAGCCATGCTGGTATTTTGATTTCACTTTACACGTTATGAGGATCAGTCCACAGAAGTGAAATATTCTTTGGAGTATTCCACACTCTAAAACAAATTATTTGCTCAGTTTAAAAACGAAACAAAACAAAACCCTAAAATAGCAATTTGCATGTTTTTTTAAAGAAATTCTAACTCAGCCACTGAGTTCACACAAGACACTTATAGTAAGTCAAACCCAGGTTTAGCAACGCATTTAATTAAGTGGTTTTGTATACTTCATTTGCTTTGTCCTCTAAACTGTTAATTTTAACCAATTTAAAGGTTTTGGTGTTATTAGTCAAGTTATTTAATTTAAGTTTTTCTAGCTTCTTTAGTTTGCCTCCATTCCACTCAGTAATGTTCATGCAAAATATTACCTTAATTTTCTCTCGCTCTCTCTCTCTCACACACACACACTCTCTCTCTCCCTCACTCTCACACACACACACACTCCCTCACTCTCACACGCTCTCTCTCTCTCGCTCACACACAAACACTTTGTCTCTCTCTCTTGCTCTCTCTCTCACACACACGCGAACACTTTCTCTCACACACACACAAACATTTTCTCTCTCTCTCACACACACACACACAAACATTTTCTCTCTCTCTCACACACACAAATATTCTCTCTCTCTGAAGGTGGTGTGAACATTGTAATATGTACATAATGTTCTTTTGTCAATTGAAGAATTTTTCCATATTTTGAAAGAGTGTAAATTTGGTGATATTTTCCATTTTGCTAATGGGGTGTCATTGTGAACCCCAGGATCTGTTTGTCTGAAGATCAATCAATCAATTTTTTTATATAGCGCCAAATCACAACAAACAGTTGCCCCAAGGCGCTTTATATTGTAAGGCAAGATAATGGCAGTGCAGTACAGTTTGGTGTACTATGTGTGTAATTGGTGTCAAATGGTGAAATGTTCTTTGCTCAAGAACTTGAGTGTTGTATTTGATACTGTTCCTTTCAAAAGGAGAAATGGGGCCTAATATAGCTGTAAATGGTTAACTTTATCTGTAAAACTGCTGATTTTGAGAAGGACATGAAATGATTATTGTGGAATTGTAGTAATTTTCCGACTGTTCACTTGAATGCCTGTACTGGACAAGGCAAGGGAATCTATTGGCACTGCAGCCCCACCAAGACTGTTTTTCACCAGCCGCCACTGGACACAACACAAGTCGTTTTCAGCTCTGTCTTGTCAAATGCACTGTGTACATTACGAAACAAGTTCACCAAGTAACTTTAAATACCATACAAACCAAAATAGAGGCGAATTGAAGAAAACCTAATGAGTACTGAGAGAGTGACACGAGGTAGAGTCAAGCCAAGCACAGAGAGAGAGATCAGTTCCTGTCTGTATGAGTGTGAGAGTGAGGTTTGGGTGCAGAGCCATGTCTGTGTTGGGAGGGGCGGGTGCTGTATGTGACTGGCCAATCACAGAGCGTGAAGACAGTCAGGATTTTCCTTCAGCAAGAGCACAGATATTGAGTTTTACTCGTATCATGCTCGTACTCGTCAAAAATGCTAATCCATAATTCCAACTAAGGAGCCGATGGAGGAGCTGCAGGCATCAGAAAAACGTGACCTCATCAGAGTGACCTGACTTTCTGCGGACCACTGACAAAAACCTACAAGAACAAAGTTTGACTGATGATCAAATGTAATTTTTTTTTTAAAGATGACTTGAATAGATAACGTGTGAGTATCTGATGCTGCGAGAGTGATTCATTCTCACACGATCGGACCATCTGTGTGATAATGCAGATGTGCGCACACGTGTTTTGAATTCTTAGGTGGACTGTGAATAAAGCTGGTGTTTTCATCTACAAGCGTGAGATTTATTCTGTAAAGTGAATTCAAACGTTTCACAGGGATGTTTGCTTTTGTGGAGCCTCTGGATTATACAGATTAAGATGATTCTGGATTTTTCCAGATGTGGAGATGCACAAATTCCACCCATCTTTATTATAGTGAAGTCAGAAATTATTCAGTTTATGCATTTGAAGAGTTTATATGCAAAAAAAAAGTGTATTTTACCTCAAGTGAGAAAACATGAATTCCCAGATATTAGAAAATGCAGATTTTCATAAATGAAATGACACTGGTGGGTTCAAACGCTTGAAAACCGTCCACACTGGACAGTGACATAAAGTCACATTGGACTCAACCAAAAATCTGTGGAGACTTTCAGCAGTTTCCACCTAAATTCTTCATTTCAATGTCACATTGTTGCTATGCCCCCCCCCCCCCCCCCCCCCCCAAAAAAAACCCCATTCTAAACACATCTTTGTGCCACAACAGGATGATTTTATGATTTTCTCCTGATGTATGTCTTTAAAACTCCTTTCCTGTTTCTGCAGGTTGTTAGTGAGTGCGCTTTACCAAAAGGAAAGATGGATTTGTAACTTTATAACTAAGTTTTTTTATATATATATATATAATTGTACAAGGTGGAGAATCCACATGACTTGGTGTGTTGTGATAAAGAGTAATTTTAGTGTCAAAGTTTCTTTGTAACAATGTTTTCAGCTTCAGTACTTGGTAACTAGAAGAGGACCAGAGTGCAAACCTCTGGGGGAAGTGTGGAGGATTTGGACAGCACACATGGATGTCAGCGGGGTGGTGAGCTTATGGGTTCAACTGTGCAGGACAGAATTCGGTCTTGTAGATTGTGATAAATTGGAACATCTGGCACAGGTCCGCGGATGACTTGGCTGACACATTTGCAAAAGTAGCATTCGAAAATTACTTTTGTGTGTTCAAGGCTGATGAAAATGAGATGCAAAACAGGGTGTATATATATATATATATAAATAAATAAAATAAAATATAGCTTTCAAGGGGTTCCCAGTAACACTTAAAATGTGTGTATTTTTAAAGGGTCTGGACTGGGCTGAGACATGAGACTGTCCCAAATTTTCTCTTTTCATCATTGATCCTTTGAATCCTTTAAACTAACTGACGAGCAACTAGGACCTATAATCACTTGTTGCTTGAAGTCAGGTCCAATTATATTTGAACACTGCGGCCATTTAAGAGCCAATTTTTATAAGAGTCAGGCAGGTTGTGATAGTGACCAACTCAGATTTTGCTCAAACTTTGGTAACTGGATGTACCCTCCACCAAACGAACATACACCAAAAATTTTGGCCAAATCCCCTACGGTGACCTTGCCAGGGGTCATCAAAGTTCACACCCAGTACTGCCTAAAACAGGAATTTGGTGATCAGGGAAGTTTTAGACAGCTCTTATATGAAATGAATTCAATCCAGCAAAGTACTTTTGTGATCTAAGTATTATAGGAGGACAATTCTTCAAAATAATCACTAATTTGGGTTGGGGGATTGAAGGCTTTGACTATAGGGGGCGATTCAAGTTGGTGAATTTCCAGAAATACTCATATTTTTTAAGGCTATTACTCAATATGCGTTTAATCCCCCAGCAAGATTTTTATTATATTAGAAAGGGCAATACTTACCCTCTTTAAAACAACAAAAAAAAATCAGTGGGGGATTTTATGTGTTGGCCACCAGGCTGCACCAAAGTGATCAAATTTGTTTTTCATACAACTTTGGCGCCCTCTGAGGGCCAACAGGTTTTTCAGAAGATTAACATTCATTCACCTTCTACCTCTTAGTCCATTGAGGGGTCGCGGGGTGCTGGAGCCTGTATTGTGTTAATATCCACTGAAACATCTTTGGGGGGCATCTCAATAAGCAATTACAATTATTTCACAAGATATTTACGGATTGAACATATGAAATTACAGCTAGAAGCCAAGCAGTAAAATGGCTTCCTAAGACAAGCACCACCCCCTTTGTATTGTTTCAAGAATTAATTGAGTAGTTATCATAGCCAACAATAGATGGCACCACTATCTGGGCTATGTTGCTAGGCCTAGGCAGAAAAGACTTCACAATTGCTACTCACTATTTTATCTTCTTCATGTAGGGCCAATAATGCTTACATCACCATGTGGAAAAATAGCCGATTACCGTGCCAATAAAATGCTTTTTTTTTTTTATCAAAAAAAGATTTTCCAATTAATTTGTATAAAAGAAGGATTAGTCTCAACAGAAATGCAGTTTATAATTCATTAAACTTGTTGGTCACCAGGGGGCGCTAAAGTTGTATGAAAAACACAAATTTGACCACTTTGGCGCCACCTGGTGGCCAACGCATACAATCCCCCAATGATTTTTTTTTTATTATTTATTTTTTTTTTTAAAAAGAGGCTAAGTCTTACCCTTTCTAGTACAATAAAAACCTTGCTGGGGGATTAAACGCATATTGAGTAATAGCGTTCAAAAATATGAACATTTCTGAAAATTCGTCAACCTGAAGTGCCCCCTAGCGCGTTCAATCCCCCAACCCAGATTTGTGATTATTTTGAAGAACTGTCCTCCTATAATACTTAAATCACAAAAGTACTTTGGGGGATTGAACACATTTCATGTAAGAGCTGTCCAAATCTTTCCTGTTCACCAAATTTCAGTTTAAGGCCATTCTGGGTGTGAACTTTGATGACCCATGGTGAGGTCACCGTATGGAATTTGGCCAAAATTTTTGGTGTATGTTTGTTTGGTGGTGGGTGCATCCAGTTACCAAAGTTTGATCAAAATCTGAGTTGGTCACTTTCATAGCCCCATGCAAATTGCCTGATTCTTATAAAAATTGGCTCTTAATCTTTGAATATTTATCTGATTCTGGCTGCCACACACTCTGACAGACAAAACTGCTGGTGTCCAAATACGTATGGCCTGGCTGTGCTGTATTCTGTGCTGGCTGAAGAAAAGGGTCAAAATTATAACAGTCAAAACCAGTTTTCTATACAAAAACTATGCATTTATTCAGTTTCATACAAACACCATTTCTGTCCCAAAGCAGGAAAAAAAAAAAGAAGAAGCTGATCTTTAGGTGGAAACAATCAGTTTTTGTTTTTTTTTTTGTTTTTTTTTACAGTAGGAAACAGACATTTCCTGCTGCATGTCTTTAGAACACGAGCGTGAGAGGTTATAAAGACGTTCACGTGTCCTCTTCATCCATCCCAGGATGCAACACTGCTGCCGACGCCCATCTACAGAAAGACACAAACATGAGAAGAACAAATGTGTTACATGTTCATCAAATCAAATCAATTTTATTTATATAGCGCCAAATCACAACAAACAGTTACCCTAAGGCGCTTTATATTGTAAGGCAAAGCCATACAATAATTACAGAAAAACCACAACGGTCAAAACGACCCCCTGTGAGCAAGCACTTGGCGACAGTGGGAAGTGTTCCTGCGACGTGTTCATGACATTATTTACATGAAATGTGGAGGGAGGAGCAGTGAGGACTTTCTGGGCAGAGGACGGGAGACCACGTGCAGCAGTGGCGTAACCGTGGACCACCACAGTGGAGAGCAGCGTCTGAGTTTTTATCTTGAAAATAAGATTTGGGTTGAGCTTTTGAGATTAGTTTTATATAAGGAGGTGAAGTAATTAACACTTATGACCAAACAGCGCGGGATGAAGTGGGATCGATATACAAGAGGCCTGGGGAGGCGACTCAATAAACAGGGTGCACCTCAAAAAGAGGCTTCTGCATTTTCTTCCTTCAGTCTCAGCTCTGAAAGGACGGAATAGTCTTCACAGTCACTTCTTACTTATTTCTCAGCTAATTATTATTAATTAAACTGACTGCACTCTGCAGAGGTGTGCAGTGACACACACTCCTTGTGCACAGTAGGTGATCTGAACACCTCCCATACAGGCACAAACAGACGTGTGCCATTCCATTGGTGGACTTTGTTTTTAATGCAGAACCATGAATTTCACAGTAAAATAATTTAATTTGGGGGTGTTGGGGATAAAGTTTTGGTGCAGGTGGTTGACAGATGGGTGATTTATTGTTTAATAGTGAGTTCAGATGATGGCAGATCTGATCTGCACAGCTTTAAGTGCACATTTAATTTTCATAATTCATTACATTTACGATCGATATTAATATATCAGTTAAATGCACCTAAAACATCTCCTGTTAAACATGTAGTTTAGCAAAAATTTTGATGAAGAAATCAATATGATTCTGGAAATGTTAGATCTCAAGATGTACATGATGTAACTGATCTGCAAGAATGCAAGATGATCGCTTACCTGTGCTGCTGCCCACATATCACTATAATTACACACACGTGTTCACAGCGAGTGGTTTTGTAGTATTTTTGTTTGTTTTTATTTGGTTTGGAGTTTTTTTTTGTGTCTGATTTGCAACCGTAATCCAGCATTAACGTCCGTAAATCAGACACAAGAGGGTTATTCCCATTCTAATCCAATTCCATCGTTTGCACAATTCAGTTTTCTGTAAGTAATTTGGTCGGCGAAGCTTACTGTAGCAACAGCGTCTTTATGCTAAACTGGAACTTCTGTGAGCAGACCCACAGATTTCTCCATCTCATCAACTGCACTGAATAATTCTGTATCAGAACCCACATCAATACTTCCATACGATACAACCCCAATTCCAATGAAGTTGGGATGTTGTGTGAAATGTTAATAAAAACAGAATACAGTGATTTGCAAATCCTCTTCAACCTATATTCAACTGAATACACCACAAAGACAAGATATTTAATGTTCAAACTGATAGACTTTATTGTTTTTGTGCAAATATTTGCTCATTTTGAAATGGATGCCTGCAACATGTTTCAAAAAAGCTGGGACAGTGGCAACAAAAGACTGGGAATGTTGATGAATGCTCAAAGAACAGCTGTTTGGAACATTCCACAGGTGAACAGGTTAACTGGAAACAGGTGAGTGTCATGATTGGGTATAAAAGGAACATTCCCAAAAGGCTCAGCTGTTCACAAGCAAAGATGGGGTAAGGATGACCACTTTGTGAACTGTGTGAAAAAAAATAGTCCAACAGTTTAAGAACAATGTTTCTCAACGTTTAATTGCAAGGAATTTAGGGATTCCATCATCTACAGTCCATAATATAATCAGAAGATTAAGAGAACCTGGAGAACTTTCTACATGCAAGCACCAAGGCTGAAAACCAACACTGAATGCCAGTGACTTTTGATCCCTCAGGCGGCACTGCATTAAAAACCAACATCATTGTGTAAAGGATCTTACTGCGTGGGCTCAGGAACACTTCAGAAAACCATTGTCAGTTAACACAGTTTGTAGCTACATATACAAGTGCAAGTTAAAACTCTACCAAGCAAAGTGAAAGCCATACATCAACAACATCCAGAAACGCTGTCACCTTCTCTGGGCCGAGCTCATTTGAAATGGACAGGCGAAAAGTAGAAAAGCGTGCTGTGGTCTGATGAGTCCACATTTCAAATTGTTTTTGGAAATCATGGATGTTGTGTCCTCTGGATAAAAGAGGAAAAAGACCATCCAGATTGTTACCAGCACAAAGTTCAAAAGCCAGCATCTGTGATGGTATGCGGTTGTGTTAGTGCCCATGGCATACACATCAAATCAAATCAGTTTTATTTATATAGCGCCAAATCACAACAAACAGTTGCCCCAAGGCGCTTTATATTGTAAGGCAAAAGCTATACAATAATTACAGAAAAACCCCAACGGTCAAAACGACCCCCTGTGAGCAAGCACTTGGCGACAGTGGGAAGGAAAAACTCCCTTTTAACAGGAAGAAACCTCCAGCAGAACCAGGCTCAGGAAGGGGCAGTCTTCTGCTGGGACTGGTTGTGGCTGAGGGGAGAGAATCAGGAAAAAGACATGCTGGGAGGGGAGCAGAGATCAATCACTAATGATTAAATGCAGAGTGGTGCATACAGAGCAAAAAGAGAAAGAAACACTCAGTGCATCATGGGAACCCCCCAGCAGTCTACGTCTATAGCAGCATAACTAAGGGATGGTTCAGGGTCACCTGATCCAGCCCTAACTATAAGCTTTAGCAAAAAGGAAAATTTTAAGTCTAATCTTAAAAGTAGAGAGGGTGTCTGTCTCCCTGATCCGAATTGGGAGCTGGTTCCACAGGAGAGGAGCCTGAAAGCTGAAGGCTCTGCCTCCCATTCTACTCTTAAAAACCCTAGGAACTACAAGTAAGCCTGCAGTCTGAGAGCGAAGCGCTCTATTGGGGTGATATGGGGTCCCTAAGATAAGATGGGACCTGATTATTCAAAACCTTATAAGTAAGAAGAATAATTTTAAATTCTATTCTAGAATTAACAGGAAGCCAATGAAGAGAGGCCAATATGGGTGAAATATGCTCTCTCCTTCTAGTCCCCGTAAGTACTCTAGCTGCAGCATTTTGAATTAACTGAAGGCTTTTCAGGGAACTTTTAGGACAACCTGATAATAATGAACTACAATACAATAGTGGGGCCAAGTACAATAACTTCAGTTTTATTTGAATTTAAAAGCAGGAAATTAGAGGTCATCCATGTCTTTATGTCTGTAAGACATTCCTGCAGTTTAACTAATCAGTGTGTGTCCTCTGGCTTCATGGATAGATAAAGCTGGGTATCATCTGCGTAACAATGAAAATTTAAGCAATGCTTTCTAATAATACTGCCTAAGGGAAGCATGTATAAAGTGAATAAAATTGGTCCTAGCACAGAACCTTGTGGAATTCCATAATTAACCTTAGTCTGTGAAGAAGACTCCCCATTTACATGAACAAATTGTAATCTATTAGATAAATATGATTCAAACCACCGCAGCACAGTGCCTTTAATACCTATGGCATGCTCTAATCTCTGTAATAAAATTTTATGGTCAACAGTATCAAAAGCAGCACTGAGGTCTAAAAGGACAAGCACAGAGATGAGTCCACTGTCTGAGGCCATAAGAAGATCATTTATAACCTTCACTAATGCTGTTTCTGTACTATGATGAATTCTAAAACCTGACTGAAACTCTCCAAATAGACCATTCCTCTGCAGATGATCAGTTAGCTGTTTTACAACTACCCTTTCAAGATTGTTTGAGAGAAAAGGAAGGTTGGAGATTGGCCTATAATTAGCTATGAGCAGTAAGATGCCCTAGCTTTACGGAGGGCTTTTTTATAGAGCAACAGACTCTTTTTCCTGGCTAAGTGAAGATCTTCTAAATTAGTGAGACGCCATTTCCTCTCCAACTTACGGGTTATCTGCGAGTTTGTGAGTTATACCACGGAGTCAGGCACTTCTGATTTAAGGCTATCTTTTTCAGAGGCGCTACAGCATCCAAAGTTGTGCTCAATGAGGATGTAAAACTACTGACGAGATACTCTATCTCACTCACAGAGTTTAGGTAGCTACTCTGCACTGTGTTGGTATATGGCATTGGAGAACATAAAGAATGAATCATATCCTTAAACCTAGTTACAGCGCTTTCCGAAAGACTTCTACTGTAATGACAATTATTCCCCACTGCTGGGTAGTCCATTAAAGTAAATGTAAATGTTATTAAGAAATGATCAGACAGAAGGGAGTTTTCAGAGAATACTGTTAAGTCTTCAATTTCCATACCATAAGTCAGAACAAGATCTAAGATATGATTAAAGTGGTGGGTGGACTCATTTACATTTTGAGCAAAGCCAATTGAGTCTAATAATAGATTAAATGCAGTGTTGAGGCTGTCATTCTCAGCATCTGTGTGGATGTTAAAATCGCCCACTATAATTATCTTATCTGAGCTAAGCACTAAGTCAGACAAAAGGTCTGAAAATTCACAGAGAAAATCACAGTAACGACCAGGTGGACGATAGATAACAAATAAAACTGTTTTTTGGGACTTCCAATTTGGATGGACAAGACTAAGAGACAAGCTTTCAAATGAATTAAAGCTCTGTCTTGGTTTTTGATTAATTAATAAGCTGGAGTGGAAGACTGCTGCTAATCCTCCAGTCAGACAAAAGGTCTGAAAATCTGTAATGGACCATCAATGCTGAAAGGTACATCCAGGTTTTGGAGCAACACATGTTGCCATCCAAGGAACGTCTTTTTCAGGGACGTCTCTGCTTATTTCAGCAAGACAATGCCAAGCCACATTCTGCATGTGTTACAACAGCGTGGCTTCGTAATAAAAGAGTGCGGGTACTAGACTGGCCTGCCTGCAGTCCAGACCTGTCACCCATTGAAAATGTGTGTGTGGCGCATTATGAAGCTCAAAATACGACAACAGAGACCCTGGACTGTTGAACAACTGAAATCAAGCAAGAATGGGAAAGAATTCCAACCAAAAAGCTTCAACAATTAGTGTCCTCAGTTCCCAAATGCTTATTGAGTGTTGTTAGAAGGAAAGGTGATGTAACACAGTGGTAAACATACTACTGTCCCAGCTTTTTTGAAACGTGTTGCAGGCATCCATTTCAAAATGAGCAAATATTTGCACAAAAAAAATAAAGTTTATCAGTTTGAACATTAAATATCTTGTCTTTGTGGTGTATTCAATTGAATATAGGTTGAAGAGGATTTGAAAATCATTGTATTCTGTTTTTCATTTACATTTTACACAACATCCCAACTTCTTTGGAATTGGGTTTGTAGATTAAATTCGTTGTCGCTCCACCAGTTCTAATCGCTCTCAGCTGACAGCGCCGTTATTGACATCTGCACAGCAAAGCGGTCAGGGCGCAGCGTAATACATCAAATGTGAAACGGTCGAATATTTTGCCAACGCAATATTTTATGGTCAGAAATCTCACACGATTAACCAATCAGATTTGCGGAACAAATGTAATTGGATTAGAATTTCAAACTAACGCCCCCTACTTGAGAGATGAAATTTTGTCAAACTAGACATGATGTGAATTGCAGCAGATTAGACCCTGGGACAGAAACAAGGTCTCAGGATGCAAAGTTTGACTGACAAAGCAAGAAAGGAAATTGGTACCACTGAGGGAGAGGGTGAGAAGTCTCAGGAGGCCACCTTATGAATAAACAGCAGGTCGCCTTTATTTATATCTGTCTGTGCTCTGAGAGTCCACCTGTCAGAGCCTGTTTGTTGAATGGGAAATGATGCAGCATTCCAAAAATATTCAAAACATGTGATGAGAAAAAAGTGGATGAGCCTCAACAAGACAGCGTGAAGATTCCCTCCTCAAGGGTTTTATAGCTTGTTTTCTTGTAGTGTTCTTGTGTCGGATTATTTCAGCCAGACTTGTCCCCACCAACAAAGAAAATTTAACATTAGAGCAGCTACTTCTTGTTCAATGACCATTTTGTGTACGTTGATATTTGGATATGCATAACAATCTGCTTCTATATTGGCTGTGGGGAATTTTAACAAGCTGCCATAATCTATGTGGTCCCCAGAGCTCAGCCTTAGAAACAAGGGTGGGGGGACCCCAACGGTAAAATACTGCTTCATCTAATGGTTATTTTCATAGTTGAATAACTGAGAAAATAACCAACCAAATAATTAATTAGTTATTTATAGCCAGAAATTGACAGGAAATGGTCAAAAAGTCCACCAGAGCCCAAAATGATGCGTTTAAATGTCCTGTTTAGGGCACAACCCAAAAATATGTAGTCTACTGCCAAAAAGGAGCAAAGAAAGTCATCAAATATACAAGTATTCACATTAAAGAAGCTGAAGTGAAGCTGAAGCGACACCAGCAACCATAGTCAATCGTCTTCCGGGGGCCAGAGCAGGCGACATTGAAGGAAATTTGAAACTGCTGGCTAAGGCTAAGCGTAAATTTGGTAAGATTGTAATTCACGTCGGCAGTAATGACACCCGGTTACGCCAATCGGAGGTCACTAAAATTAACATTGAATCGGTGTGTAACTTTGCAAAAACAATGTCGGACTCTGTAGTTTTCTCTGGGCCCCTCCCCAATCGGACCGGGAGTGACATGTTTAGCCGCATGTTCTCCTTGAATTGCTGGCTGTCTGAGTGGTGTCCAAAAAATGAGGTGGGCTTCATAGATAATAGGCAAAGCTTCTGGGGAAAACCTGGTCTTGTTAGGAGAGACGGCATCCATCCCACTTTGGATGGAGCAGCTCTCATTTCTAGAAATCTGGCCAATTTTCTTAAATCCTCCAAACCGTGACTATCCAGGGTTGGGACCAGGAAGCAGAGTTGTAGTCTTACACACCTCTCTACAGCTTCTCTTCCCCTGCCATCCCCTCATTACCCCATCCCCGTAGAGACGGTGCCTGCTCCCAGACCACCAATAACCAGCAAAAATCTATTTAAGCATAAAAATTCAAAAAGAAAAAATAATATAGCACCTTCAACTGCACCACAGACTAAAACAGTTAAATGTGGTCTATTAAACATTAGGTCTCTCTCTTCTAAGTCCCTGTTAGTAAATGATATAATAATTGATCAACATATTGATTTATTCTGCCTTACAGAAACCTGGTTACAGCAGGATGAATATGTTAGTTTAAATGAGTCAACACCCCCGAGTCACACTAACTGCCAGAACGCTCGTAGCACGGGCCGAGGCGGAGGATTAGCAGCAATCTTCCATTCCAGCTTATTAATTAATCAAAAACCCAGACAGAGCTTTAATTCATTTGAAAGCTTGACTCTTAGTCTTGTCCATCCAAATTGGAAGTCCCAAAAACCAGTTTTATTTGTTATTATCTATCGTCCACCTGGTCGTTACTGTGAGTTTCTCTGTTAATTTTCAAACCTTTTGTCTGACTTAGTGCTTAGCTCAGATAAGATCATTATAGTGGGCGATTTTAACATCCACACAGATGCTGAGAATGACAGCCTCAACACTGCATTTAATCTATTATTAGACTCAACTGGCTTTGCTCAAAATGTAAATGAGTCCACCCACCACTTTAATCATATCTTAGATGATCTTCTGACTTATGGTATGGAAATTGAAGACTTAACAGTATTCCCTGAAAACTCCCTTCTGTCTGATCATTTCTTAATAACATTTACATTTACTCTGATGGACTACCCAGCAGTGGGGAATAAGTTTCATTACACTAGAAGTCTTTCAGAAAGCGCTGTAACTAGGTTTAAGGATATGATTCCTTCTTTATGTTTTCTAATGCCATATACCAACACAGTGCAGAGTAGCTACCTAAACTCTGTAAGTGAGATAGAGTATCTCGTCAATAGTTTTACATCCTCATTGAAGACAACTTTGGATGCTGTAGCTCCTCTGAAAAAGAGAGCTTTAAATCAGAAGTGCCTGACTCCGTGGTATAACTCACAAACCCGCAGCTTAAAGCAGATAACCCGTAAGTTGGAGAGGAAATGGCGTCTCACTAATTTAGAAGATCTTCACTTAGCCTGGAAAAAGAGTCTGTTGCTCTATAAAAAAGCCCTCCGTAAAGCTAGGACATCTTACTACTCATCACTAATTGAAGAAAATAAGAACAACCCCAGGTTTCTTTTCAGCACTGTAGCCAGGCTGACAAAGAGTCAGAGCTTTATTGAGCCGAGTATTCCTTTAACTTTAACTAGTAATGACTTCATGACTTTCTTTGCTAATAAAACTTTAACTATTAGAGAAAAAATTACTCATAACCATCCCAAAGACGTATCGTTATCTTTGGCTGCTTTTAGTGATGCCGGTATTTGATTAGACTCTTTCTCTCAGATTGTTCTCTCTGAGTTATTTTCATTAGTTACTTCATCCAAACCATCAACATGTCTATTAGACCCCATTCCTACCAGGCTGCTCAAGGAAGCCCTACCATTATTTAATGCTTCGATCTTAAATATGATCAATCTATCTTTATTAGTTGGCTATGTACCACAGGCTTTTAAGGTGGCAGTAATTAAACCATTACTTTAAAAGCCATCACTTGACCCAGCTATCTTAGCTAATTATAGGCCAATCTCCAACCTTCCTTTTCTCTCAAAAATTCTTGAAAGGGTAGTTGTAAAACAGCTAACTGATCATCTGCAGAGGAATGGTCTATTTGAAGAGTTTCAGTCAGGTTTTAGAATTCATCATAGTACAGAAACAGCATTAGTGAAGGTTACAAATGATCTTCTTATGGCCTCAGACAGTGGACTCATCTCTGTGCTTGTTCTGTTAGACCTCAGTGCTGCTTTTGATACTGCTGACCATAAAATTTTATTACAGAGATTAGAGCATGCCATAGGTATTAAAGGCACTGCGCTGCGGTGGTTTGAATCATATTTATCTAATAGATTACAATTTGTTCATGTAAATGGGGAATCTTCTTCACAGACTAAGGTTAATTATGGAGTTCCACAAGGTTCTGTGCTAGGACCAATTTTATTCATTTTATACATGCTTCCCTTAGGCAGTATTATTAGACGGCATTGCTTAAATTTTCATTGTTACGCAGATGATACCCAGCTTTATCTATCCATGAAGCCAGAGGACACACACCAATTAGCTAAACTGCAGGATTGTCTTACAGACATAAAGACATGGATGACCTCTAATTTCCTGCTTTTAAACTCAGATAAAACTGAAGTTATTGTACTTGGTCCCACAAATCTTAGAAACATGGTGTCTAACCAGATCCTTACTCTGGGTGGCATTACCCTGACCTCTAGTAATACTGTAAGAAATCTTGGAGTCATTTTTGATCAGGATATGTCATTCACAAGGCGCATATTAAACAAATATGTAGGACTGCTTTTTTGCATTTACGCAATATCTCTAAAATTAGAAAGGTCTTGTCTCAGAGTGATGCTGAAAAACTAATTCATGCATTTATTTCCTCTAGGGTGGACTACTGTAATTCATTATTATCAGGTTGTCCTAAAAGTTCCCTGAAAAGCCTTCAGTTAATTCAAAATGCTGCAGCTAGAGTACTAACGGGGACTAGAAGGAGAGAGCATATCTCACCTATATTGGCCTCTCTTCATTGGCTTCCTGTTAATTCTAGAATAGAATTTAAAATTCTTCTTCTTACTTATAAGGTTTTGAATAATCAGGTCCCATCTTATCTTAGGGACCTCATAGTACCATATCACCCCAATAGAGCGCTTCGCTCTCAGACTGCAGGCTTACTTGTAGTTCCTAGGGTTTGTAAGAGTAGAATGGGAGGCAGAGCCTACAGCTTTCAGGCTCCTCTCCTGTGGAACCAGCTCCCAATTCGGATCAGGGAGACAGACACCCTCTCTACTTTTAAGATTAGGCTTAAAACTTTCCTTTTTGCTAAAGCTTATAGTTAGGGCTGGATCAGGTGACCCTGAACCATCCCTTAGTTATGCTGCTATAGACTTAGACTACTGGGGGGTTCCCATGATGCACTGAGTGTTTCTTTCTCTTTTGCTCTGTATGCACCACTCTGCATTTAATCATTAGTGATTGATCTCTGCTCCCCTCCACAGCATGTCTTTTTCCTGGTTCTCTCCCTCAGCCCCAACCAGTCCCAGCAGAAGACTGCCCCTCCCTGAGCCTGGTTCTGCTGGAGGTTTCTTCCTGTTAAAAGGGAGTTTTACCTTCCCACTGTCGCCAAGTGCTTGCTCACAGGGGGTCGTTTTGACTGTTGGGGTTTTTACGTAATTATTGTATGGCCTTGCCTTACAATATAAAGCGCCTTGGGACAACTGTTTGTTGTGATTTGGCGCTATATAAATAAAATTGATTGATTGATTGATTGAAGTCAGAGAATGTGGATTTAAATAGATAAATAACCAACACTCAAAATGATCCTTTCTACATTCAGATGTATTGAGAGCCACTCGGTGGAATCTTTCAGGTGTCTGCTAATCTGGATATTCATTTGGCTTCCCAAAAACACAGCTGCACTTCAAGGCTGCTGCGATAAAAACCTCCTGAAGGAAGGACAACACTTAAACCTCACTCCCCAGTCTCTCCCTCCCTCAGCTTCTCCAGCTCTGATGTTGACTGTGGACAGTGAACTGTTCAGGGCTGAGCCCCTCCTCCTTCCAGATGGATGAACAAGGCCGTTGACGGCGCCTAAAGGCTGCCTCCGGTTGTTCTGATAAACTGGACTTTCAAATCTCGGTTGTCGTCTTTCGTCTCCTGTCTGTGTGTGTGATCATTGTTTTTTGTGCTGATGGGATTTTTTTTTCCTGCATTGCTGCTGTGTAATGCAGCAGCTATGAAGGTTTTTCTATCCCACGTTTTTACCTTGTGTGTGCTTTTATATGTGTTCATGTACCGGGCTGGCTCATGTGTGTTGTGTGTGTTGTCTGTAAAGAGCCGGTCATGGTTTGCTCAGCCCTGCTGTTGACCTAGGCAGAGAAGTACATCTGGAGCTGGTCCCCGGGCGCCTAAAGGCAACTTCTGCTCCTAACTGGCAATTAGGATGGGTTAAATGCAGTAGACACATTTCATTGTGCAAGGAACATGTTCCTATGTGCATATGACAATAAAATTCTTTTGAATCCTTTGAATCCTTGAATCCTTGATTAATCAATTATCAAAATACGTGCTGGTTAATTAGAAACTGATTAATTATTGAAGCTCTGCTATAAAACAAGCTCATTTCAAGCAATGCAAAACTTCAAAAGTCCTCATTTGTTGAACGCGTGAGAGAAGGCGTGGCTGCTTCAGCTACATCCACGAAAAAAAAATATTCTGCAGAGTTTTGTTGCCTTGACAGTTTTATTTGAGAATCAGAACACAATAGCCCTCAAATAATCAGAAAACAAAGGTTTATGCGGAAGTGTCCTCTCTCACTTACGGACCCCATTCACCGTGCACCTCGCTCAACCATCTCCGTTGCTTTTTCTTCCATGGCTAAATTAATACAAAAATCACAGCTCACTTTTCATGTAGAAGAACCCAAACTGCATCAACAGCCAGTGAGCGTCACCACTAGCACCACATCGTTCAACAGCTACACAGTTTTTCCAGCCACTGTCAGACTGTTTGACCTAGACATGAAGGCGTGTCAGAAAATAAATAAATACCATATGCTCCTCCACACTCTCAAGATGGGCACTTGACCCCTCACTACACCTGCACATCCCACAATCCAGTTTGACCTGATTTTAAACACTCTTTAACTACCTCAATTTAAGCACATAATTCAATATCCTGCCCATGAATATCATAAACAGGATTGGTGACAAAGTGCAGCCCTGGCGGAGTCCAACCCCCACTGGAAAAAACTCAGACTTACTGCTGAGAACCCAAGCACAGCTCTCGCTTTCTGAGTACAGAGATTGGGTGGCCCTGAGAAGGGACCCCCTCACTCCATACTCCCACAGCACCTCCCACAGTTACCCAAACATAAGCCTTCGCCAAGTCCACAAAACACATGTAGACTGGATGGGCATACTCCAAGGCACCCACCAGGATTCTTGTGACAGTGAAGAGCTAGTTGGTTGTTCCATGGCCAGGATGGAACCCGAACTGTTCCTCTTCAATCAGAGGTTCTTTCTAATAAATAAGGTTGTTATTAGTATTATTATATTATACCTTTTCCAGTTCCCACATAAGAACTATAAATGCACAGATGCTTGTCCAGGTTTGTACAGATTTGTGACTTTTTTTACTTCATTCAGGAATCATTGTATGCCATGTGACTGAGCCATTAAACAAAGGTTAAATTAAAAATTAAATTAAACAACAAGTACAAAAAGAATCACAGGCTGGTTACGTGTTCACCTTTAAAATGGTTCTGTTTATCGTCGTTATACTTACCAGTGTTCAACGTCTGCATCCTCAAACTGACCAACCTCTGTCCCTGCCGCGTCCACCTCCATACCATCTACAAAAAAACAAAAATACAGTCTCAATAAGTCGAATCATGAGTGTGTCGCTTCCACAGAAAGCATGAAGTAAAGTTTGGATAAGCTGTTAGACGTGTCCCAACACAAAGTCCCACTCACGATGAACCAAAGCAGGGATGCACCGGTTTTTTTTTCACTTCCGATCCAATCCTGATACCTGAATTTAGATATCTGCCTATACCTACTATCTGGATACCAGAACTGCATTTGCTTTAATATTATTATGATCATCACTGTCAATTTTATATGAGGATATTTTGTATTCCCAGTTATGCAGCTTCATGATTAAGTGTTTACAGGAGTATTTTCTTAAAAAACCTGAGAGTTCAGCTGCAATTTGCCAGAAGGTACATCTAAGATGCAAGCCTAGATTTGATGTTTTGGTGAAAGAATTAAGTACTTTTATTTATTTTTTTATATGCTTTTTTTTTATAGACTTAAAAGAGAAAAGACCATGCTCTCTCTCTCTCTGTCTGTCTCTCCTTCTCAATTTCAATGGAGCTTTATTGACATGGGAGACATGTTTACATTGCCAAAGCAAGTTTTCAAATAAAAATTAAAAATAAATCTCTCTCTGCCCCCCTACCTCCAACTGTAAAATAAACCATAAATTTATAAATGTACCATCAGCTATGCTCATGTGAGGAACTCTGGATTAATAATGAAGGATTTTGATGAAGTCCACCCCCCACCCCACCATTCAGCAGATAGAAACTATGTTCAGCTGCGCTCTGAGCTGCCATTTCATAGAGTTTCACAGCCTTTGGACGGTGAATCAGCTGATTTTTCAGCACCAATTAAATTCATTTTTCAGAAAATCGGTGCTCTGCGGCACAGCTGGGTGCAATGTTCTAGCCACAGGCACCATCTGTGGCTAGCACACTGTGGAAGAGACCTCGCTCAAGCAGCTTGGCTTCAGTTCAGAAATCTCCCCCTCCCTCTCCTCACGCAAATCAATCAATCAATCAATCAATTTTATTTATATAGCGCCAAATCACAACAAACAGTTGCCCCAAGGCGCCTTATATTGTAAGGCAAGGCCATACAATAATTACGTAAAAACCCCAACGGTCAAAACGACCCCCTGTGAGCAAGCACTTGGCGACAGTGGGAAGGAAAAACTCCCTTTTAACAGGAAGAAACCTCCAGCAGAACCAGGCTCAGGGAGGGACAGTCTTCTGCTGGGACTGGTTGGGGCTGAGGGAGAGAACTAGGAAAAAGATATGCTGTGGAGGGGAGCAGAGATCAATCACTAATGATTAAATGCAGAGTGGTGCATACAGAGCAAAAAGAGAAAGAAACACTCAGTGCATCATGGGAACCCCCCAGCAGTCTAAGTCTATAGCAGCATAACTAAGGGATGGTTCAGGGTCACCTGATCCAGCCCTAACTACACTCAACAAAAATATAAATGCAACACTTTTGGTTTTACTCCCATTTTGTATGAGATGAACTCAAAGATCTAAAACTTTTTCCACATACACAATATCACCATTTCCCTCAAATATTGTTCACATCTGTGGCATTGTGCTGTGTGATAAAACTGCACCTTTCAGAGTGGCCTTTTATTGTGGACAGTCTAAGGCACACCTGTGCACTAATCATGGTGTCTAATCAGCATCTTGGTATGGCACACCGGTGAGGTGGGATGGATTATCTCAGCAAAGGAGAAGTGCTCACTATCACAGATTTAGACTGGTTTGTGAACAATATTTGAGGGAAATGGTGATATTGTGTATGTGGAAAAAGTTTTAGATCTTTGAGTTCATCTCATACAAAATGGGAGCAAAACCAAAAGTGTTGCGTTTATATTTTTGTTGAGTATATAAGCTTTAGCAAAAAGGAAAGTTTTAAGCCTAATCTTACAAGTAGAGAGGGTGTCTGTCTCCCTGATCTGAATTGGGAGCTGGTTCCACAGGAGAGGAGCCTGAAAGCTGAAGGCTCTGCCTCCCATTCTACTCTTACAAACCCTAGGAACTACAAGTAAGCCTGCAGTCTGAGAGCGAAGCGCTCTATTGGGGTGATATGGTACTATGAGGTCCCTAAGATAAGATGGGACCTGATTATTCAAAACCTTATAAGTAAGAAGAAGAATTTTAAATTCTATTCTAGAATGAAATATGCTCTCTCCTTACCTTAGTCCCTGTCAGTACTCTAGCTGCAGCATTTTGAATTAACTGAAGGCTTTTCAGGGAACTTTTAGGACAACCTGATAATAATGAATTACAATAGTCCAGCCTAGAGGAAATAAATGCATGAATTAGTTTTTCAGCATCACTCTGAGACAAGACCTTTCTAATTTTAGAGATATTGCGTAAATGCAAAAAAGCAGTCCTACATATTTGTTTAATATGCGCTTTGAATGACATATCCTGATCAAAAATGACTCCAAGATTTCTCACAGTATTACTAGAGGTCAGGGTAATGCCATCCAGAGTAAGGATCTGGTTAGACACCATGTTTCTAAGATTTGTGGGGCCAAGTACAATAACTTCAGTTTTATCTGAGTTTAAAAGCAGGAAATTAGAGGTCATCCATGTCTTTATGTCTGTAAGACAATCCTGCAGTTTAGCTAATTGGTGTGTGTCCTCTGGCTTCATGGATAGATAAAGCTGGGTATCATCTGCGTAACAACGAAAATTTAAGCAATGCCATCTAATAATACTGCCTAAGGGAAGCATGTATAAAGTGAATGAAATTGGTCCTAGCACAGAACCTTGTGGAACTCCATAATTAACCTTAGTCTGTGAAGAAGATTCCCCATTTACATGAACAAATTGTAATCTATTAGATAAATATGATTCAAACCACCGCAGCGCAGTGCCTTTAATACCTATGGCATGCTCTAATCTCTGTAATAAAATTGTATGGTCAACAGTATCAAAAGCAGCACTGAGGTCTAACAGAACAAGCACAGAGATGAGTCCACTGTCTGAGGCCATAAGAAGATCATTTGTAACCTTCACTAATGCTGTTTCTGTACTATGATGAATTCTAAAACCTGACTGAAACTCTTCAAATAGACCATTCCTCTGCAGATGATCAGTTAGCTGTTTTACAACTACCATTTCAAGAATTTTTGAGAGAAAAGGAAGGTTGGAGATTGGCCTATAATTAGCTAAGATAGCCGGGTCAAGTGATGGCTTTTTAAGTAATGGTTTAATTACTGCCACCTTAAAAGCCTGTGGTACATAGCCAACTAATAAAGATAGACTGATCATATTTAAGATCGAAGCATTAAATAATGGTAGGGCTTCCTTGAGCAGCCTGGTAGGAATGGGGTCTAATAGACATGTTGATGGTTTGGATGAAGTAACTAATGAAAATAACTCAGAACAATCTGAGAGAAAGAGTCTAACCAAATACCGGCATCACTAAAAGCAGCCAAAGATAACGATACGTCTTTGGGATGGTTATGAGTAATTTTTTCTCTAATAGTTAAAATTTTATTAGCAAAGAAGTCATGAAGTCATTACTAGTTAAAGTTAAAGGAATACTCGGCTCAATAAAGCTCTGACTCTTTGTCAGCCTGGCTACAGTGCTGAAAAGAAATCTGGGGTTGTTCTTATTTTCTTCAATTAGTGATGAGTTATCTCACCCATATTGGCCTCTCTTCATTGGCTTCCTGTTAATTCTAGAATAGAATTTAAAATTCTTCTTCTTACTTATAAGGTTTTGAATAATCAGGTCCCTTCTTATCTTAGGGACCTCATAGTACCATATCACCCCAATAGAGCGCTTCGCTCTCAGACTGCAGGCTTACTTGTAGTTCCTAGGGTTTGTAAGAGTAGAATGGGAGGCAGAGCCTTCAGCTTTCAGGCTCCTCTCCTGTGGAACCAGCTCCCAATTCGGATCAGGGAGACAGACACCCTCTCTACTTTTAAGATTAGGCTTAAAACTTTCCTTTTTGCTAAAGCTTATAGTTAGGGCTGGATCAGGTGACCCTGAACCATCCCTTAGTTATGCTGCTATAGACTTAGACTGCTGGGGGGTTCCCATAATGCACTGAGTCTTTCTTTCTCTTTTTGCTCTGTATGCACCACTCTGCATTTAATCATTAGTGATTGATCTCTGCTCCCCTCCACAGCATGTCTTTTTCCTGGTTCTCTCCCTCAGCCCCAACCAGTCCCAGCAGAAGACCGCCCCTCCCTGAGCCTGGTTCTGCTGGAGGTTTCTTCCTGTTAAAAGGGAGTTTTTCCTTCCCACTGTCGCCAAGTGCTTGCTCACAGGGGGTCGTTTTGACCTTTGGGGGTTTTTACGTAATTATTGTATGGCCTTGCCTTACAATATAAAGCGCCTTGGGGCAACTGTTTGTTGTGATTTGGCGCTATATAAATAAAATTGAATTGAATTGAGTAGTAAGATGTCCTAGCTTTACGGAGGACTTTTTTTTATAGAGCAACAGACTCTTTTTCCAGGCTAAGTGAAGATCTTCTAAATTAGTGAGACGCCATTTCCTCTCCAACTTACGGGTTATCTGCTTTAAGCTGTGAGTTTGTGAGTTATACCACGGAGTCAGGCACTTCTGATTTAAAGCTCTCTTTTTCAGAGGAGCTACAGCATCCAAAGTTGTCTTCAATGAGGATGTAAAACTATTGACGAGATACTCTATCTCACTTACAGAGTTTAGGTAGCTACTATGCACTGTGTTGGTATATGGCATTAGAGAACATAAAGAAGGAATCATATCCTTAAACCTAGTTACAGCGCTTTCTGAAAGACTTCTAGTGTAATGAAACTTATTCCCCACTGCTGGGTAGTCCATCAGAGTAAATGTAAATGTTATTAAGAAATGATCAGACAGAAGGGAGTTTTCAGGGAATACTGTTAAGTCTTCAATTTCCATACCATAAGTCAGAACAAGATCTAAGATATGATTAAAGTGGTGGGTGGACTCATTTACATTTTGAGCAAAGCCAATTGAGTCTAATAATAGATTAAATGCAGTGTTGAGGCTGTCATTCTCAGCATCTGTGTGGATGTTAAAATCGCCCACTATAATTATCTTATCTGAGCTAAGCACTAAGTCAGACAAAAGTTCTGAAAATTCACAGAGAAACCCACAGTAACGACCAGGAGGACGATAGATAACAACAAATAAAACTGGTTTTTGGGACTTCCAATTTGGATGGACAAGACTAAGAGTCAAGTTTTCAAATGAATTAAAGCTCTGTCTGGGTTTTTGATTAATTAATAAGCTGGAATGGAAGATTGCTGCTAATCCTCCGCCTCGGCCCGTGCTACGAGCGTTCTGGCAGTTAGTGTGACTCGGGGGTGTTGACGCATTTAAACTAACATATTCATCCTGCTGTAACCAGGTTTCTGTTAGGCAGAATAAATCAATATGTTGATCAATTATTATATCATTTACTAACAGGGACTTAGAAGAGAGAGACCTAATGTTTAATAGACCATATTTAACTGTTTTAGTCTGTGGTGCAGTTGAAGGTGCTATATTATTTTTTTCTTTTTGAAATTTTATGCTTAAATAGATTTTTGCTGGTTATTGGTGGTCTGGGAGCAGGCACCGTCTCTACGGGGATGGGGTAATAAGGGGATGGCAGGGGGAGAGAAGCTGCAGAGAGGTGTGTAAGACTACAACTCTGCTTCCTGGTCCCAACCCTGGATAATCACGGTTTGGAGGATTTAATAAAATTGGCCAGATTTCTAGAAATGAGAGCTGCTCCATCCAAAGTGGGATGGATGCCGTCTCTCCTAACAAGACCAGGTTTTCCCCAGAAGCTTTGCCAATTATCTATGAAGCCCACCTCAGTTTTTGGACACCACTCAGACAGCCAGCAATTCAAGGAGAACATGCGGCTAAACATGTCACTCCCGGTCTGATTGGGGAGGGGCCCAGAGAAAACTACAGAGTCCGATATTGTTTTTGCAAAGTTACACACTGATTTAATGTTAATTTTAGTGACCTCCGATTGGCGTAACCGGGTGTCATTACTGCCGACGTGAATTACAATCTTACCGAATTTACGCTTAGCCTTAGCCAGCAGTTTCAAATTTCCTTCAATGTCGCCTGCTCTGGCCCCCGGAAGACAATTGACTATGGTTGCTGGTGTCGCTAACTTCACATTTCTCAAAACAGAGTCACCAATAACCAGAGTTTGATCCTCGGCGGGTGTGTCGTCGAGTGGGGAAAAACGGTTAGAAATGTGAACAGGTTGGCGGTGTACACGGGGCTTCTGTTTAGGGCTACGCTTCCTCCTCACAGTCACCCAGTCGGCCTGCTTTCCCGGCTGCTCGGGATCTGCCAGAGGGAAACTAACAGCGGCTAAGCTACCTTGGTCCGCACCGACTACAGGGGCCTGGCTAGCTGTAGAATTTTCCACGGTGCGGAGCCGAGTCTCCAATTCGCCCAACCTGGCCTCCAAAGCTACGAATAAGCTACACTTATTACAAGTACCATTACTGTTAAAGGAGGCCGAGGAATAACTAAACATTTCACACCCAGAGCAGAAAAGTGCGGGAGAGACAGAAGAAGCCGCCATGCTAAACCGGCTAAGAGCTAGTAGCTGCGCTAAGCTAGCGGATTCCTACAAACACACAAAGTGAATAATGTGTAAATAATTTAGAGGTGATTCAGCAGAAGGAGTGCTTTAGTTAAGGCACGTGAAGATTACACTGTGAAACAAATCGTTATCTAGGTAACTACATCAGTCTAACTGCGCAGATTAAACAGCTAACAGATACAGCAAAACACTGCTGTGCTCCGGAACAGGAAGTGATACAATACCGCAGTGAGAGCCAACCACCAGTAGAGGCAAGCAAGAGTAATCATGGCAAAGCAGCGAACAAAGCAGAGAGCATGCAGCACTTGAGGTTTCACAGAAGTGGCTCCTCTCTGCTATCAGAAAACACCACAGGTTGTATCAGTATTTTCCAATACCTGAAATACGTTGGTATTGGAAGCCGATACAGACACTGGATCGGATCGGTCCCATCCTTAGTTATTATTTAAATCCTGATGTGTATTTGTTCTTGAGCTTAGCTATTTTTTGTGGACACAGAAATTAATTTCCAGAGTCATTTGTGGGAACACACCTCCCCTATGAGCACAAGGTTTATAAAAATAAAAATAAAAAAATCCCTGCTAATTTGCATTTTTAAGGGTTAAGTCAGGTTTTAGTTATTTTAATAGTTCACATGTTGCAAAGCTGCATTAGGTCTGTAGGGAGGGAATGTCAGTGGCAAACACTACAGAATTCCATAGAAATGGAGCTGCAACAGACAAAGGCAGAAGCGTCTCCAAGGCTGGAGGATGCTCAAATACTGTATAGGCAACACACACAGCACAACATGACTGCCCAATGGACACTGAATGATCACGGTTGTGTGCCGTGGTTTTGAAGAATAAAGTTAATTTTATAAAGCACAAAATGAGTTCTTTGTCAGCTGATGTATGCCGAGTTCGTCAGAAAGTTGTGTGCATGCTCAAAACTAAGTGGACATCAGGCAGAGAGTGTTATTTGAGTCCTGTCTAAAAACTAAATTTAAATATAGTACATTTAACTATAGGAAAACATTTTTGTCACTGTTGTTCAATAACTTGACATTTTTATTCAACTTTCTCATTCTACAAAACTGATTCTTTTCCATTTATTTCTGAAGATGTTCTGAATTATGTGTTTGAAGACTGGAAATGCTAAGAACTTTGTCCAGGACTGTATAATATCCATTTAATAACTGCAATGTCCTATGAAATAAAAACTGCAGATGTGTGATGTGAACCTTCAAAGTCAGCGCTGGTTTCTTCAGTCCGAACTCCGGCCATGTGGTACTGCTGGTTGACGGACTGGGCCAGCATTCCCTCCAGCCTCTCCAGTGTGGCCTGGCCCTCCTGAGTGAGCGACGACAAACCCTCCTCACAGGTGTAGAACGTGGGGATGTCACCATGACTTAGCTCTGGGTGGGAGAGGCAGAGGGGGACCTCATTTTAGTTTCCTCCTGTGAATGTGTGCTTTTTGACGAGTGGATATGGCTTTAAATCAAGTAACCATGTTTGCTGACCAGGTCATACTGTGCTCCACGTAAAATGAGGGAAAGTTCTTATTGCAGAGACGCCGATGAACAATTCTTTAGCCACTTGTTTGTGAACTATGATCCCCAAATTAAACCAATGAGAAGTCAAAAACTTACAGTTGTGCTCAAACATTTACATACCCTGACAGAATTTTATATTTTTTATTGATTTATTATCATTACTTTTCCCCCCCCATTTTTCAGAGAATATGAATAACAAAACTTTTTTTTTCTAATGATGGTTAGTGGTTGTGTGAAGCCATTTATTGTTAAACAACTGCGATAACTCTGTTTAAATCATAATGACAACAGAAACTAACCAGATGACCCTAGTCAAAAGTTTACATAGCCTGGTGATTGTAGCCTGATAACATACACACAAGTTGACACAAACAGGTTTGAATGGCTACAAAAGGTAGCCATCTTCACCTGTGATCTGTTTGCTTGTAATCACTGTGTGTTTGTAAAAAGGTCAGTAAGTTTCTGGGCTCCTGACAGACCCTTGCTTCTTAGATCCAGGGCTGCACTGGCGTTTCTGGTTTCTGAATTGTAGGAAAAGCAATAGAATTGTCAAAGGATCTGCAGGAAAAGGTAATTGAACTGTATAAAACAGGAAGGGGATATAATAAGATATCCAAGGACTTAAGAATGCCAATCACCAGTGTTCAAACTCTAATCAAGAAGAGGGAAAATGAGGAAAACCAAACCATGGTCAGGTAGACCAACAGAAATTTCAGCAACAACTGCCAGGGAAACTGTTCAAGATGCAAAGAAAAACCCACAAATAACTTCAGCTGAAATACAGGACTCTCTGAAACAAAATGGTGTGGCTGTTTCAAGGTGAATATAAGGAGGCACTTGAAGAAAAATCTGCTGCATGGTCGAGTCACCAGAAGAAAGCCATTACTACGTAAATGCCACAAAGTTTCTCACTTACAATACACCAAACAGCACAGAGAACAAAGTCATTTGGAGTGATGAGACCAGATATTAACCTATTGAGATTGAACTTTTTGTTGTGTGGGCCGCTGAAGAGGAGGTACTGCTGGCCCACCACCACCAGAGGGCGCCCTGCCTGGAGTGCGGGCTCCAGGCACCAGAGGGCGCCGCCGCCGTACGAGAGCAGTCAGGGTGACAGCTGTCACCCATTACTGGACACAGCTGACTCCACTCAGCCCGGGGGTATATCATCAGGACGGCGTCTCCACCTCAGTGCCGAGATATCGCCTTAAGACTGAGGTAACGTTCTCTGCATTCATATACTGAATAACCAGCTAAAACTTGTTAAACCTTTTCAGGACTGCTGACTACTGATAGCTAAATTGCTTGGATAAGTACTCACCTTCCTGCTATATATTGACAAGAGGTGGAGGCGGCTCTTCCCCTCTCCGTTACTGGGTGCTGTCGCATTCCACACCTGTGTGTTGTTGCTCTCTCCCGCCAGCAGTACCGGATCCGACGAGCGGAGGCAGTGGCCACCTGGGAATTCGGGACTTGGCGGTTCCAGTATTTCCAGGGTTCGGTGGCAGAGGAGATCTGGGTGGTTCCGGTTCGACTGAGACGGACGTCTCCTACCTTCGAGCCTGCCCACATGACACCAGCGGATTCGACCCCAAATTGTTAATTGTTGTATTCGTTGTGCTCGTTTCACAACAGTAAAACTTGTTATACGCCCCCTGTTGTGGGTCCGTGTACCTACACTTTCACAACAGGATATCTCGGCCAGCGTCATGGACCCCGAGGGGCGTCAACCGGCTGTTGAACGGCCAATGGAAGACCAAGGCGCGTCGGCGGCTTCGGGAGGGGTAATCGGTGAGTTGCAGCGGATCCTCACCGCTTTCACCTCTCGGATCGATTTAATGACCGAGCAGCACGTTCTCCTAAACCGCAGGGTGGAGGCTCTCGCCGCACAAGTGGAGGCGCGCCCTTCGGGCGCCGCTGCGGCTCTCCCTCCCGAGGACCCTGCGCGTGAAAGTGACGTTCCACTGGTCGTTCAACGGTCCCTTCCTCCGTCCCCAGAAGCATACATAAGCCCTCCAGAACCGTACGGAGGCTGTGTGGAGACGTGCGCGGATTTTCTGATGCAGTGTTCGCTCGTCTTCGCACAGCGTCCCGTGATGTACGCGACTGATGCTAGCAAAGTAGCTTATGTAATAAATCTGCTTCGCGGGGAGGCACGCGCTTGGGCTACAGCGCTCTGGGAGCAGAACTCACGGCTCCTTCATACATACGTTGGGTTTGTACGGGAGCTCAGAACGGTGTTCAACCATCCCAACAGAGGAGAGTCCGCTTCAACCGCGCTACTGTCAATGAGACAGGGGTGTCGGAGCGCAGCTGCCTATGCAGTCGCCTTCCGCATCGCGGCGGCGAGATCCGGCTGGAATAGCACTGCCCTCCGCGCCGCCTTTGTAAACGGACTGTCATTGGTCCTAAAAGAGCACCTGGTGGCGAAGGACGAACCGCGGGACTTAGACGGGCTCATCGATCTGGTCATACGACTCGACAACCGGTTAGAAGAACGCCGTCGGGAACGAGGCGAAGGGCGTGGCCAGGCACGCGTCGTCCCTCTCCCTTCCGGTTCCGATCGAGCTCCGCCTTCCCCACGCTCCACAGCCCCTGCGCTCCGTGGGGTCACAGCTCCCCCTACTGACGAAGCTAGGGACACGAGTAGGGCAACATTTAGGGCACCAGATGCACAGAGGAGATGGACCCACGGAGCGTGTCTTGTTTGTGGTTCAATAGAGCACCATGTGAGAGACTGCCCCGAGCGGTCAAACGGCAAACGCCCGCCCCTAGAGACTGGGCCAGGGGTGGGCCAAAACATTCACGTGGGACACACCCACATTGCTACACGACTCCCAGTCACGATCCTGTTTGAGGATTCAACCCTGAAGGCCCCAGCACTGGTGGACACGGGCTCTGAGGGGAATCTGCTTGACAGTAGATGGGCCAGGGAGATAGGGCTCCCTCTGGTGGCTCTTACCTCGCCTGTGCAGGTTCGGGCGCTAGATGGCTCCCTACTCCCACCAATCACGCATAAGACACCTCCAGTAACTCTGGTGGTGTCAGGTAACCACCGGGAGGTGATCGAGTTCTTTGTGACTCAGGCCACCTCCCGTGTGGTTTTGGGTTTTCCCTGGATGCTAAAGCACAATCCCCGGATCGATTGGCCGTCCGGGGTAGTGGTTCAGTGGAGCGAAACCTGCCATCGGGAGTGTCTAGGTTCCTCGGTTCCTCCCGGCTCCCAAGCTAAGGAGGAGGTCCGAGTCCCGCCCAATCTGAAGGCGGTGCCGGCGGAGTACCATGACCTCGCTGACGTGTTCAGCAAGGATCTGGCTCTCACGCTTCCTCCCCACCGCCCGTATGATTGTGCCATTGATTTGGTTCCAGGCAGTGAGTTCCCGTCCAGTAGGCTGTACAACCTCTCACGGCCGGAGCGTGAATCAATGGAGACCTACATCCGGGACTCATTAGCTGCCGGGTTGATCCGGAATTCCACCTCTCCGATGGGTGCAGGTTTCTTTTTTGTGGGTAAAAAGGATGGCGGGCTTCGTCCATGCATTGATTACAGGGGGTTGAACGAAATCACGGTTCGCAACCGATACCCGTTGCCCTTGTTGGATTCAGTGTTCACCCCCTTGCATGGAGCCAAAATCTTCACCAAGCTGGATCTTAGGAATGCGTATCATTTGGTTCGGATCCGGAAGGGAGACGAATGGAAGACGGCATTTAACACCCCCTTAGGTCATTTTGAGTACCTGGTCATGCCGTTCGGTCTCACTAATGCTCCCGCGACTTTCCAAGCGTTGGTAAACGATGTTTTGCGGGACTTCCTGCACCGGTTCGTCTTCGTGTATCTAGACGATATACTCATCTTTTCCCCGGATCCTGAGACTCATGTCCGGCATGTCCGTCAGGTCCTGCAGCGGTTGTTGGAGAACCGCCTGTTTGTGAAGGGCGAGAAGTGTGAATTCCACCGCACTTCTTTGTCCTTCCTGGGGTTTATCATTTCCTCTAACTCCTCCTCTAATGAGATTGGCCCCAACCCACAAGCCGTAGGAAGCTGCAACAGTTCCTCGGCTTTGCTAATTTCTACAGGAGGTTCATTAAGGGCTACAGTCAGGTAGTTAGCCCCCTGACAGCCCTGACCTCTCCAAAAGTCCCCTTCACCTGGTCGGATCGGTGCGAAGCCGCGTTCAAGGAGTTGAAACGACGCTTTTCGTCTGCACCAGTTCTGGTGCAGCCCGATCCTAGCCGCCAGTTAGTGGTTGAAGTGGATGCCTCGGACTCAGGGATAGGAGCGGTGCTCTCCCAGAGCGGGAAGACCGATAAGGTTCTTCACCCGTGTGCCTATTTTTCCCGCAGGTTGACCCCCGCTGAACGGAACTATGACGTCGGCAATCGGGAACTCCTTGCTGTGAAAGAGGCCCTCGAAGAGTGGAGACATCTGTTGGAGGGAACAGCCATGCCATTCATGGTTTTCACTGACCATCGGAACCTGGAGTACATCAGGACCGCCAAGCGGCTGAACCCCAGGCAAGCCCGCTGGTCACTGTTCTTTGGCCGTTTTGACTTCCGGATTACCTACCGTCCCGGGACCAAGAATCAAAGATCGGATGCATTGTCCCGGGTGCATGAAGACGAAGTCAAAACGGAACCGTCGGATCCCCCGGATCCCATCATCCCGGAGTCCGCTATCGTGGCCGCCCTCACCTGGGACGTGGAGAAGACCGTCCGGGAGGCCCTGACCCGTGACCCGGACCCCGGACACGGACCAAAGAACAGACTATATGTCCCACCAGAGGCTAGGGCTGCAGTCCTGGACTTCTGTCACGGTTCTAAGCTCTCCTGTCACCCTGGGGTGCAAAGGACCGTGGCAGTCGTCCGGCAACGCTTCTGGTGGGCGTCCCTGGAGGCCGACGTCCGGGACTACGTCCAGGCCTGTACCACCTGCGCCAGGGGCAAGGCAGACCACCGAAAGACCTCAGGGCTGCTACAGCCACTGCCCGTGCCTCATCGCCACATGACACCAGCGGATTCGACCCCAAATTGTTAATTGTTGTATTCGTTGTGCTCGTTTCACAACAGTAAAACTTGTTATTCACCTTTCTCCATTGTCCGTTCATTACGCCCCCTGTTGTGGGTCCGTGTACCTACACTTTCACAACACTTTTGGCCACAACCATAAACATTAGAGAGGAGTCAACAAGGCCTATGATGAAAGGTACACCCTTACTACTGTGAAGCATAGAGGAGGATCACTGATGATTTGGGGATGTGTGAGCTACAAGGCACATGAAACTTGGTCAAAATTGATGGCAGGATGAATGCAGCATGTTATCAGAAAATACTGGAGGAAAGTTTGCACTCATCAGCCCGGAAGCTGCACATGGAATGTACTTGGACATTCCAATATGACAACGATGCATGTTTACAAGGCCAAGTCGACCTGTCATTGGCTACAGCAGAATAAAGTGAAGGTTCTGGAGTGGCCATCTCAGTCTCCTGACCTCAATATCCTTGAGCCACTCTGGGGAGATCTCAAATGTGCAGTTCATGCAAGACAGCCCAGGAATTTACAGGAACTGGAGCCTTTTGGCAAGACAAGTGGGCAGCTTCAAAATCAGAGAGAATAAAGAGCCTCATCCATAAGTACCACAAAAGACTCCAAGCTATCATTGATGTTAAAGGGGACAATACATGGTATTAAGACCTGGGGAATGTAAACGTTTGATCAGGGTAATTTGGGTAGTTTACGGAATTCATTATGAATTTAAAACAGTAAACACAGTTGTTTGACAATCAATGGCTTCACACAACCACTAACCATGAGTGAAAAAAGTTTTGTGTTATAATTCATATTCTCTGAAAAATGGCCAACAATAAAAATTCTGCCAGGGTAGGCAAACCTATGAGTGCAACTGTATGTGCACCCCTGGTTATGATGGTGTATATTTCTAAAATGTGACCTCAGAGACAACAGGACATGTGGCTACAGTTGGTTTTTGTTTGGGTGCTGAGGCAGAATAGCTAAAATAAATAAACAAAAATAAATAAATAAAAATGTAATAAAATAAAATGTGAATTAAGAAAAGCAATTTTTAAAAAGGCAATGGTCAAGGTTTTCAAATTGATTTCAAGCAGGTGACATCATTTATCACTTTTAAAAATAATTTTATTGTGCATATGTTCTGTAAAAGTAAACCATGTGCTGTGACCCAACAAATCCATACTGCAGGTGCCTCATTTATAAATTATATGCACATAGAAAAACTACACATGCACATGCTTTTCAGAGAAAGTAAGCCCTGACACGGTGAAGTGGAAATGAAAAGTAAGGCAAGTTAGGTCTGCACGATATATCGTTTGAGAATAGGTATCCAACATGTACGTGTGCAATTGTTACATCGCAGGACTCCCGATATGGCATAATAAATTAAGCATGCAGGTTTACATTGGCACGTGATGAGGGTAAAAATCTGCTTTCGTTGAGACGTTGAATTTACTCAATGCTGGTAAAGTGAGTATGTGCCATGCACCTTCTCACTCACTGTGCTACATGCATCAATCATGTTCTCAACTGAAGGAGGAAAAAAAAAAAAAAAAAAAAAAAAATCAGGCATCTCCCTCACAACTTGTCTTGTTTTTGGTGGCTGAAAACATTACTTTCTGAAACCAGGTTCCAGAGTGGACAAATCTGAAAACACTGGATTTACATCTCATCTACCTCTGTAACCTCAACCGCTCATAATTAATGACATCCAGTTATTGTTGACAGTGTAATTTAATCATACATTTGTTTTTGTTTTTTTGTTTTGGTGCACCATTTGTGTTGTGAGCAGTAAGCTGAAGAGGCAACACATTGCTGTAGTGAACACTGACTGTAAATAAATGGAACGCTGTTGTGCTGATAAAATAATTGCTGAAAGGACTTTCAGCTTTTAAAATAAGTTCTTTATCTTCTTGTTGGTGGCTTCCTTCAGTTCAGGCTGAGAACGCACCCAGTGCACCATATTACAAAACAGAAGGACTGCTTTAAAACTGCTAGTTTATTCACAAGCAATTTCCACGATAAAGAATTAAACTATTTGCAAACAGCGTCTTCCTAAACAAGAGCATCTGATGTGGATAAATAAGTTTGTCAGGCTGTGATGATGAATTCGGCTGAAATGACAAAACAGATAAGATTAAAAGGCTTTCTTTACTCAGCTTGCCTTTTTGAAACATTCTAACTGTCTGCTGCTACACTGATTAGCTCAGTGCCACATACAGGCTTGGCATATGTACTACAACATTTTGGGATGATCCTGCAATGATATTCACATATAACAATATATATCACTATGGGCAAAAGAAATAATAATAAAAAATAAATAAATACGCAATGTCAATTTTTTTTCCAACAATTTTAGAAAGCTTATGAAATGAGGAATCCAAAAAATTTTTTCAATTTTTTCCAAAGCCCATTATGGCCACCTTTAGGAAGGAAACTTTCACTTTCTTGATTAGCTATTATTTGTAGTACTTTGTGGTATGCAGTTAACAAATAACAGCGCCATTCTTGGTTTCTGAATTCATAACCAAGAAGGCTTTGAATACATAAATACAAATATCTGGATCTGATGAGTAAGGAAAAGACACCCACATGGATCAGCTTCTGATTTCCCATAAGTCACTGATGTTAGCTACTACATGCAATAAAAATGCAAAATGGCAACACACACTATTACTATTACTTAGCTTCAGTAATTTGTAATTAGTATCTTCAGATCCTTGCCCTCCAAAATTCTTATCTAGTCACTTCATTCATGATACTAGGTTAACCAGAAGTCCAGAGAGTGGCCATAGTTTTGAAAAAGGTTTACAAATACATAAATAAAATTGAAACATTGTTTTTTTTTTAAGATTCCTCATTTCATAAGCTTTCTAAAAATGTTTAGTTTCCAAATCTTATTTTTATACAGATTCTGATAAAACCGTAAAAAACAAAGTTATTGCAGATCATTTCAATAATTATTTTGTTAACGTGGGTAAAAATTTATCAAATTCAATTATATGCTGTAAAACACATTATACAGACAACAAAAAAATACTGTTTTGGATTCAATATACATTAAAGAAGTAGATGAAATTGTTTATAAATTAAAGGGGGGAAAAAATCAACTGATTGTGATAACTTTGGTATGTTTTTGATAAAAAATGTTAGTCATTGTATTATTAAACCTTTAACTTATATTTGCAATTCGTAACTAATGACTGGGAAATTCCCTTCTAAAATGAAAATAGCTAAAGTGATACCTTTGTTTAAATCTGGTGACAAGCATGTCTTTTAAAATTATTGGCCAATTTCTTTGCTATCACAGTTTCCTAAAATTCTGGAAAAAAAAAATGTGTAAAGAGGCTGAATGGTTTTATATCCAAACATCATATACTTAGTGAACAGCAGTATGGTTTTAGAAGAAGTCATACCACTTCTCTGGCTATAATTCATTTTGTTTAACAATTTACAAATGCAATAGAGATGAAGCAATACACTTAGGGGTTTTCTTTGATTTACATAGAGCATTTGATACTATAGATCATTCTTTATTATTGGACAAATAAAAGAAGTACAGCATTAGGATTAGCCACTGATTGTTAGCTAGTTATCAAATAGGTATCAGTGTGTTCGTTTTGGAGGGACAGATTCAGAATTGCTGAGGATCACATGTGGGGTGCCCCAAGGGTCAGTCCTTGGGCCGTTGCTGTTTTTGTTGTATGTCAATGATATAAGTTTGGTGTCAAAGTCTGTACATTGTATTTTGTTTGCCGATGACACAACTGTGTTCGGTAGTGGGGACAACTTTTGGAAAAGATGGAGAAGGAATTCTTAAATTTTAAATATTGGTTTGATTCTAATAAACTGTTACTTCATTTTGGTAAGACTAATAAGTGCATTATATTTTGAAATAAGCCTAGGAATTTAAATAGAAACTTATCATTGAACAATGTTGAAATTGAAATTGTATCTGAAACTAAATGTCTTGGCATTTTTATTGATGATAAATTACCGTATTTTCCGCGCCTTATGTGCGCACTGAATTCCAAAATCTGTAAAAATGACCGACGTTGTCTTTGACCGTCGGAATATCGGACCATTTCCCGCTGACACAAGGACGTAATACGTAAAGTACGTACGCTAGCAGCGTAGAGTACGTACGCTGCCAGCTATAAACCAATCAGAGAAGAGTCCGTGAGTCCGTGGTACGTACACTCACCTCCGCCACTCCTCCAGTAGTTACCGTAGACTACAGGTATCCTGCAAAACAACATTTGTTTGTCTAAGGACCCCCGAAAATGGCGCCAGCGAAGAGACATGCTTACGAGGCACAATTCAAACTGCAGGCTATCAGTTACGCTGTTGTTCATGGGAATAGAGCAGCTGCGAGAGGAAACAAGAAAATGAACTGCGCCAAGTTAAAAAGACCAAATGGAGTTTCCGCAGAAACAAAGCAAGGTGGCCACAGCTAGAAGACCAGCTGTTCAATTCAGACACAGAAGATGAAGACTTCGATGGATTTGTGACAGAACCATAATAAAAAATAATGTGAGTACCATATTGTTAAATACCGGTAGTTCAAAGTTGTTAAAAAGTTCAAATAAACTCACCATTTTGCTTCTGTGACCTTTTTTTTTTTTTGTAGACTATATGTTTTAGCGTGCGCCTTTTGTAAGGGTTAAGTACCCGCTAATTGAGGCCGCGCCTTATAATCAGGTGCGCCTTATGGTGCAGAAAATACGGCAAGTTGGAAAACTCAAATAAATGTCAAATCTAAAACTTCAAAAGTTATTTCAATTTTGTATAAAGCACATTATTTTCTCCCCCAACATTTGTTGGACATGCTGTATCATTCATTATTTGTCCCATATATGTTTCTTTTTATTCACCTCTTTTTGCTCTGTATGCACCACTCTGCTTTTAATCATTGGTGATTGATCTCTGCTCTCTTCCACAGCATGTCTTTTTCCTGATTCTCTCCCCTCAGCCCCAACCAGTCCCAGCAGAAGACTGGTCCTCCCTGAGCCTGGTTCTGCTGGAGGTTTCTTCCTGTTAAAAGGGAGTTTTCCTTCCCACTGTCGCCAAGTGCTTGCTCACAGGGGGTCGTTTTGACCGTTGGGGTTTCTGTAATTATTGTATGGCTTTTGCCTTACAATATAAAGCGCCTTGGGGCAACTGTTTGTTGTGATTTGGCGCTATATAAATAAAATTGATTTGATTTGATGATTTGATATATGACCTATTGTATTGAGGTTTGGGGAAATACGTATAAAACAAAAACAAATTCAGTTTTTCTGTTACAAAAGAAAGCTATAAGAGTTATAAGTAAAAAAACATATTACGAACCAACAAACCAATTGTTTGCTTGTCTGTGTATTTTGAAATTTCAAGATTTGGTGGATTATTTTACGATACAGATCATGTGCAAAGTTAAAAATGTTTTGCCTCTACATGTTCAGGAGTTGTTTAGTTGAGTTGAGTCAGTTATCATTTGTGAGGAACATTGATATTTCAAAGAAAAAAAAGATTTGAACTACTGTTAAAAGTCACTGTATTTCTGTAAAAGGTGTTAGAATTTGGAATAATTGTTCTGATAGTATTAAATCATGTGGTACATTGGTAGGTGTTAAAAGGCTTTATAAAAACAATGCAATTTCTTACTATAGTATGTTATATTAGGCTAACTGTTTTTGTGGTTCTTTATGTGCACATCATATTATTGATTGTTCTGTTTAGTTCAGCTATTTTCTGATTGTTACCTTGTTTTGAGTGTATCTAAATGTGCATAGTAACTGGTGTACGGGGTGGGCGTTATAAGCTTTTGCTTCAGCCCATGCCCTTTCAGCCACACCCAATTGGGAAATTGTTTGAGTTATTGTTGTATTTTTTGTTTTTTGATTTGATATGTTACTAAGAGATTTTTATGTTGGTATTTTGTTTATGTGCGTGCTGAATAAAACTAATTCATTCATTCATTCATTCATTCAAATCTCCAAAAATCTGAATAAACCTATGATGACTGGATGTCTTTGATACCAGGTCTCTTTGGAGGATCTTTGGGTATCGCTAGAACAAGTTTGTATCTAACAAGCGGTTACTTATGGGGATTAAGATTAGAAGTGTCACTGAAGCATCATCTTTGACATTTTGGACATGTGGTGCATTTCTCTGTGCATGACATGATCCTGCACCCACATGCGTGAGTGCTGAGGACCCCAGTGGCTGGAGAAGGCCAAGGGGACACCCATGGTTCACCTGGCTGCAGCAGACAGATGGTTACTTTCTTGATATGGAGATGGACCAGTTGTCTGGCTGCACATCCAGAACCCAAGCTAGATCTGTGGTGTCAAGTTGGCACCAAAGCTGGACAGCAACACATGCTCCCCAGCTTGACTCCCTAAGGACAATCTTAAGTTCACTCTGTGTAATTACACCTCTCCAGTGTGTTGTTTCCTTTTCCATTCATGGCTAAAGATGGGTGTGAACAGTAGGCCTGTGGATATATGTACACTTCCACAACAACTGAGATTAATAAAAGACAACCATATACACACACCAACAGTTTCATAACTCTGGTGAAAATCCTGCAAACACATACATGTTTCTGCTGTTTGTTTTAGTCGTGAGTCTATGCAGTTTTATAAATGAGGCCCCTGGTGTTATGAGACAGCCCAAGGTGATATATTTATTTGTGTGGGTTGCTTTCTCTCACCAGCTTCCTCCACATCGTACTCTTCACCTTCAAACTCATCCGAGTCTTCATCTTCTGGGTCGGGGTGCAGCGCCTGGCACTCACACATGGCAGAGAACATGGACTCCACTACAGGTGGAGAGCAGAGACAGAATTATGTGGCAAAGATTTCTTTTTATGCGTAAAACCTTCTTTTATGTCTCCAGCCAATCTGTCTGTTTCAGTCCCTGCTGCCGTTGTCACTCATCAAGAATTTGGTCAAATATCTGGATACAAATTGAACTGAAGAGTGAGATACTCTCTATCAACTCAGCTACCAAGAATTATACTTTACACAGTTTCACTTTTAAAGTTGTCCACAATCTTTTTTCTTATCTTGGAGTTCAAGTCACACACAAATTTGAAAACCTCTACAAAGGGGACAAAGCTAACTTTGTCCCCTTGTTGACCCAAATTCTGGAAGATTTTGAACACTGGTTGTAAGCTGAGTAAACAATACTTGTAAAGGCCTAAGCCGCTTGGAGGACTGGCTTTACCAAACTTCACGATCTACTAATATTAGCATTCTTAAATATTGCCTTCAGTAGGAGACTTTTGATCCTCCTCCGGTGTTGCAAACTGTGGAGTCAAACTCTACCAATCCAGCGACTTGAAAGGCTTTAGTGCACTCGCCTATTCATTCTCCCACTTCTTCTTATACTAAGAATGGAACTGTCAAAACTTCACTTAAGATCTGGGAGGAGTTTTAGCACTATTTTAGCTTACACAGTGGTGCAGCTTAAGTTAACATTTCCATAATCGTTCAGTTTGTGATAAAAGCATGAAATTTGGCACACATATTCTAAATTAACTAATGTTTATTTTCAGATATGGTGACATCCTGGAACTGAACTCTAATGAACTACAGGGGTCAATAAAGAATTACACAGGGGTCAAAATTTAAAAATGCTCCAATCATGCTGAAAACTATACCACATTATTTGTCCGATCATAACTATTCCAAAAAGGTATAGGTTGGACTATCTATGACTGAATGTTCTGGAGTTATGGGGTAAAAACAGCAAAAATGGTGACAAAGGTCAGTTTCAGTTTGTACAGGGGTCAAAAGTTAAAGTTGCTCCAATTTTGGTAAAAAATTATGCAAATTATTGGTTGAGTTGATAACACTTTAAAAAGGAATAGTTTGCACCATCTGTCATGCTTAGTTATCATGTTACGGGGTAACACATGTCACAGCATCCAATGAACGTCAACCTTTTCTGACCTTTGCTTAGAAGACCAAACATTCAATACAGTCAAAACTATTCCATTTGTTAATCCTTTTGGCTCCTAAAAATGAAGGATCACCCACAGTTGTCCGTCATTTTTAGGAGCCAAAATTAATCAAGCACAAGTTTTATCACGTGTGTTCAATACAGTGGATCTGAATATTGGCACACCCACTGAGATCAGTGGATGACCAACACTTGTCAGAAATGTAAAATAAGTAAATAAATCCTCACTCACATGCTGCCTTGTCACCGGGCACAAATCGAATTTCTGTGATTGCGCCTTCATCATTATCATCTTCATCAGCACCACTGCTGTTGCCGTCGTCGTCCTCCTCAGGGGCTTTTTCTGCCATTTCTGCCTCATTTTCACCTGTCAAAGGTCAACACAGAGTTAGAGAGACTCACAGAACATATACACATATTCCATCTCTCAACATCAGTCTTGATTTAGTAATGCCGTAAACAAAACCTAAGGCTGAAACTGTTTGTCTCTGACTTCTGGGACCTGGGTAACAGAAGTCCACATGCAGACTCCTGCCTGCTCTGTGAGAGACGCTGCCCTTGGTTGCCCAGCTGAGATGCTTCGGACATCTGGGGAGAATGCCCCCTGGTCTTCATCTTAGGAAGGCGTTCCAGGCACATCCAACTGGGAGGAAGCTACAGGAAAGACCCAGGACACGCTGGAGGGATTATTTTTCCCAGTTGCTTAGGAACACCTCTGGATCCCCTGGGAAGAGTTACAGGTCATGGCCGAAGACAGGGAAGTGTGGGATGAGCTACTGCAGCTCAGATAAGTGTCATAAAATGACAAATGAATGAATGAATTTCTTCCAAAGTATTCAGTAATTCTTTTAATAATCTGAGGTACAATTAGAGCATTTGGGGTACTCAAACTCAACCTTATGTGATAATTACTTTAAAGGCAGATATAGCTGTGATAAAAGTCCATACCCCAACAGGGGCTTGAAGGTGTTTTTTAAATTGCATCATTTCACAATTACATAACTGCACAGTTCAGTATCATGATTACTACTGCAATGCAACTGCAGCCCTACTTGCAACCATTATTTTGAAATAAAACTGACATTCTGACTTAATACAGTGTTTGATAAAATGGAATGCCTGCAGTAGGGTGGTTCAAAAAACATTTTTTAGAATTTTACTGCTCCCAAGCTTTCACTGAGTTGTAATTACTAGAAATATTCTACACACAAAACTTTACTGAAATATCTTTACATTTAGACATTGCTCAACCACCCTTAAGCTGCCCACCTTCACAGACATCATCACACCAGCCCTGAAAATTAGAGACTAATTTCTCTGTGGTTCTGGGAACTATGAGAGATGGTTTCATCAGCCAAGATCTGAGAGTGAATGCGTCATCTGCTACGAAATGATTATTTTATATAATGTGGCATCAAACAGGATAAAATGCGGCATCCAGTGGGACCAGGGCTGTGAAATGAAAATTGTGAATTCCAAGGAAAATTTGCAGGGGGTCGGAGGGGCAGCCCCCCAGGGGCTAGGGCCCGTGGGGCCCCAGAAATCAAATTAATTTTGTATGCAATGATACATTTTCAGCATCTCCTAGAAGAAAAAAAAAATCTCAAAAGAAGTACATATTTAAATGATCCTAGATTCAACCTTTCATTTGAACTGTCAATGACAACAGAATAGAAAAGAATAATTCTTTATTGTCCACCGATGTGGAAAATTGTCTTCGGCTCACCAGCACAAAAAAAGACAACACTAAAATCAATCAATCAATTTTTTTTTTTTATATAGCGCCAAATCACAACAAACAGCTGCCCCAAGGCGCCCCACATTGTAAGGCAAGGCCATACAATAATTATGTAAAACCCCAACGGTCAAAACGACCCCCTGTGAGCAAGCACTTGGCTACAGTGGGAAGGAAAAACTCCCTTTTAACAGGAAGAAACCTCCAGCAGAACCAGGCTCAGGGAGGGGCAGTCTTCTGCTGGGACTGGTTGGGGCTGAGGGAGAGAACCAGGAAAAAGACATGCTGTGGAGGGGAGCAGAGATCGATCACTAATGATTACATGCAGAGTGGTGCATACAGAGCAAAAAGAGAAAGAAACAGTGCATCATGGGAACCCCCCAGCATTCTACGTCTATAGCAGCATAACTAAGGGATGGTTCAGGGTCACCTGATCCAGCCCTAACTATAAGCTTTAGCAAAAAGGAAAGTTTTAAGCCTAAACTTAAAAGTAGAGAGGGTGTCCGTCTCCCTGATCTGAATTGGGAGCTGGTTCCACAGGAGAGGAGCCTGAAAGCTGAAGGCTCTGCCTCCCATTCTACTCTTACAAACCCTAGGAACTACAAGTAAGCCTGCAGTCTGAGAGCGAAGCGCTCTATTGGGGTGATATGGTACTACGAGGTCCCTAAGATGGGACCTGATTATTCAAAACCTTATAAGTAAGAAGAAGAATTTTAAATTCTATTCTAGAATTAACAGGAAGCCAATGAAGAGAGGCCAATATGGGTGAGATATGCTCTCTCCTTCTAGTCCCCGTTAGTACTCTAGCTGCAGCATTTTGAATTAACTGAAGGCTTTTCAGGGAACTTTTAGGACAACCTGATAATAATGAATTACAATAGTCCAGCCTAGAGGAAATAAATGCATGAATTAGTTTTTCAGCATCACTCTGAGACAAGACCTTTCTAATTTTAGAGATATTGCGTAAATGCAAAAAAGCAGTCCTACATATTTGTTTAATATGCGCTTTGAATGACATATCCTGATCAAAAATGACTCCAACATTTCTCACAGTATTACTAGAGGTCAGGGTAATGCCATCCAGAGTAAGGATCTGGTTAGACACCATGTTTCTAAGATTTGTGGGGCCAAGTACAATAACTTCAGTTTTATCTGAGTTTAAAAGCAGGAAATTTTACATGAATACAAACACATGAATAAAACAAAGATAAGATACATAAAATACATAGAAGTAAAGGAAGAAGTATAATAAGACCTAGTAAGATAAATAAAATGTAAAATAAGATCTAATAAAATTAAATAAAACAGAAGTAAAGCAGTTCAGGTTTTTTTTTTTTTTGTGGAGTGGTCACTTTTTTGAGTTCATTATGGCGACGGCATTTGGTATAAAAGATTTTTTAAAAGAACCTTTGGCCAGAGGAGCTCTGTAGCACCTCCCAGACTTCAAGAGCTCAAACTGACAGGACAGAGAATGAGAGCTGTCTGCCAGGACTCTCTGAGCTTTCCTCCTCATCCCAGAGGCTTCTGGGGTTTTCCCACAATTTTCCCCACCATTTTTACAATTGTATTTAATTTGTCCTTACATTTACAACTCAAGTGACCAAACCAAACACAAAGATGAAATGTTAAAATACTCTCAATATGTGCAGAATACAGAAGCTCTAAAACCTGCGGATTAACACCAAGACAACTCAGTCTTCTAAGAAGACTGAGTCGCTGTGAACATTTCTTAAAGATAAAATCAGTGTTTTCAGAGAAGCTCAAGTGACTATCAAGAACAACCAAGATATTTAGAAGTTTCCACCGTTTCAACAAGCTGGCCATCGAGTGAAACTGGCTGTACTGTCAGTTCTTGCTTTGTATGAAAAACAAGCTCCTTTGATTTAGACACATTGATTTCCAGCTGGCTGTCGAGACACCAAGCTTCAAGAGCCTTAGTGTGAGCGAGATAGGAGGCTTCACCAGAGGAGTCAGATTTCTGTAGCAGGCCGACTAGGGCCATGTCATCCGCTTAATCAGTTTAAAATTTGTGTCATTAACTGCAAATTCATTTGTAAAAAGAGAGAAAAGTAAAGGTGAAAGAACGCTACCCTGTGGGCAGCCAGTGCTTATGATGAGCTCTCCTGACAGAATGTTGTTAGCACAAACCCTTTGAGGGCGACAAGACAGAAAGTCTCTGATCCAGAGCATCAGGCCCTTTTCAACATTTAAATCAGCCAGCCTTTTCAGAAGAATATGTAATTTCATAGAATCAAAAGCTGCACTGAAGTCTACAAACAAAACCCGAGCGTATGCTTTAGCAAGTGAAAGCTGCTTTGAGATCATGTCCAGGAAGGTCAATACGGCATCATCAGTACCTCTGTCCCTCTTATAGGCAAATGTTGAAATAATAGAATATGACATGGAAGTAGGACCTGGAACGATTTTCTTTTTAATTGTAAACCAAACTATGCATTAACTCAGAACAATTAAACTACATAAAATTCATGAAGACTGAAAAGGCTGCTAAAGCATTTCAAAAACCACAGCTAAAGCTTGTAGAATATTTTGAAAATCATAACATAATGGATGTCACATCCAAGTCGAAGAAGACTACTGGTGGTGGATGGTGAGGGTATGGGCTGCGAAGCCAGCAGCCGATCCACGTGGCCTGGGGCAGGTGGCACATCTGTAAGGGGTGTCAGCAGGGCCAAGAGCTTTTCTCTGAAGGTGGGCCTGGTGGATTTTGTACGCACTCTTTTCCTCAAAGGTGGAAATTCCCTTCTGAATGGTGGCTTTCCAGTGGGCGGTTTTGTGCTAGCAGTTCAAGCGCACAAGCAGCAATGCCACACTTCTTGAGAGAGTCCTTCATGGAGTCTTTGTAGCACTTCCTAGGTCTTCCAACTCATTGGAAGACCAAGGAATCAATAACAAACCTTGTAGTAAAAAAAGTCACTTATATCCTTGTGTAAATTCCTGTAGATCCATTCAAAGCCACAATGTCGTTTTTCCCAATGAAAGAAAGTCTAGATTAATAAAAAAAAAAAAAAAAAAGTCGCATAATCTTGTCTGAAATCCTGTTTGAACAACACAATGTTTATTATATCTTGTTATCTTTCGGATGAGTTCATGAAGACGACTTTAAATTCAAGCCAGCACCAATTCCATGGATCCTTGATTCCTTATCAAACTTTTTCAGTCTTTCTCGCCATCTTCCCTCTGGCAGACATTGCACCAGGACACAGACATGCTGCAAAATTCTTCTTTTAAAAGTTTAATGGCTCTAAAAAGTATGTGATGTCCACATGCTACATTTAGCTTAAAGAACAAGAACAAGGATTGTATTCTCTTGATACAAGACATTACAATACACTGACACTGAGTTTACTCACCACTCAGTTTGCCATTGACCATGACATACAAGTGTTCTTGCGGGTATGTGCTGGTGTCTCTGGAGATGGCGTGCAGTCCAATCGAGGGATATTCCAGAAAGAAACCCATTCCGGAGCCATCAAACCATGACAGTCGCCTAAAAATTAAAACACAGACACACACGATCCCATTAACAATGTTATAACTGCAGGAGGACAAATTTGGACTTTAATCAAGATGAGCAGCAAAACACTGCTCCTATATGGTACGACTCCATGAGCAAAATAGTGTCTGCACTGAACTATTGAGGATGATATTCATGTAATGCACCAGACTACACGTCAAAATAATTGAAGTCTGTGAGCATGTGCCGGCCACGCATCCACACCACCAAGTAACCATCCAGGCGGACTACTGGTCTATCCCCATCCCTTGAAAGTATCCATCTATCTGCTGCAGCCAGGTGAAGCAGGGGCATCCTCCAACCACTGGGGTCCTCAATACTCAGGCACGCACATGCAGGATCATGCACAGAGAAATGCACCAAATGTTCAAAAATGTCAAAGCTGGCATTTCCTTACAATGTAGAAGACACTCCTCATCTGGTGCACCCCATGCAACTACTCATTTGACACAAAGTCATGTGACATAGCTTCCAAGTCTCACAACCACATAGTAAAACAGGAAACACCACTACATTAAAGAAAGCACAGAGGATTGTAGGAGCTGAGCTCCCGGACTTAGATTCTGTGTATGTTGAGCGCTTGCAGAGGAAAGCACGGGCCATCTGCAAGGACAACAACCTCCTGGGATGTTCTCTGTTTGCTCCTCTGCCGTCGGGGAAGAGGTACCACACTGTAAAGGACACAAACAAATAGGCTAAGGAACAGCTTTTTCCTCTATCACCCCACCCCGTCCCCCTACCACAAACACAGACATTCACTCTTTTTACGTATCTAAAACTATCCTACCTCAATGAGCATTAGAGGCACCTTAAAATTTATTAAGCACCTTTTGTTTTGTTTTTGTATTTTAAGAAGTTCTTGCCATCTGTGAAGCTGTTCGTTGTTTTTTTAAAGCTGCTGTTGTGCTGTTTTTTGTGTATAGCTGTTTGGAAAGTGCCACCAGAATTTCATTGCAGAAATGCAATGACAAACATCTATTCTATTCTACCAGGACCCTACATTCTTGGACATTCATTTTCCTGCAAAGATTTTGAGCAACTTCATGACTCCATAAGCTCTTCCCAGGTGCCTTTTGATCTCAAAGGCCGAGGACCCAGAGACACAAACGTCAATGCTAAGATAACTGAATGTCTGTACAAGTTCAACATGTATGCAAGGATTGTCCACAAATTTCTCTCTTTTTTTTAAATAACAGTCTCATACCATGGTTAGCAGCACTGTTGACTCAGAGCAAGAAGGTCCCAGGTTTGCTTCAGACCTGGTCCCTTCTGTGTGGAGTTTGCATGACCTCCAATGTTAGCATGGGTTCTCTCCAGGTGCTCTGGCTTCTTCCCACTTCAAAGACATGCAGGTTAGGCAAATTGGTGACCACAGAAAATGGATGATGGGTATTCTGCACTCTTCCCTTCTGTGTAAATCACTGGTGTCAACACAATGAATGTCACCAGAGTCTAAATTAGCGTGCTTTTCTGACAGTTTGAATTAGTATAAATAACACCCTAATGCCACCATATAAGGCTATTGGACCTACTGCATATGTAAGAAATGTTCATGTACAAAACTCACAAAGATGTGGAACTATACAAGTTCAGAGATGCAATTCCTGCTGTCAGAACCACAAAAGAAAGTCTGTATTTTTTTAGTTATTTATTTTTGCAACATAAAGAGTTTAAGGGACCTGTGAAAGTCAGAAAATGGGGAAAAATAAGTAGTTTTTTTTTTGTTTTCTGTATCATGTGACGACCAGCCATCATTGAAGCAGAGACAAAATGGTGCAACATGACCAGATGCAAAAAAAAAACAAAAAAAACAAAAAAACAAAACAAAACAAAAAACACCACCTCAAGGTGAACAATGACTGCAACAGAATATGTGTGGAACTGATGTTGTAGTGATTAAGCACTGGGCTTGAGACCAGAGGATCCTCAGTTCAAACCCGTCAAGCAGGAAAATCACTAAGCGGCTTTGGGCAAGGTCCTTAATCCCCTAGCTGCTGTACAGTTGAGCACCTTGAATGGCAGCACCCTAACATCTTTACATGAATGGGGTGAATGTGAAGCATCAATGTAAAGTGTTTTGAGCTTCTGGTTCAGATCGAAAAGCATGATATAAATGCAATTCATGTGCCATAATTGGTTTTAGGGAATTTTTATGAGGAAAAAAAGTACTGTTCAACAAATGTTCAGAAAAGGACATTTCTTTGAACACATCTGATCCTGGAATACAAGTGAAAGTCTAATCAAAAGCCAATGTACGCCCCAAACCTCCATGTGCATGTAGAAGAGTGCATTCAAAAATATGATGACCCTCATGCCATACAGGAAAGGACAGATATTAAAAGGAAAAATAATAGCACCAATATTGGCATATGCATCCTTAGTGCAGCGCTGTTTGCTGCCAAGTGACAGTTTAAACATTTGTTTGTCAGGAGGGTTTGACGATGAGATGTTCAGAGTCACTGCCATTTTTGCTATGTATCTGTAGATTCTGCAACATTAATTTTTTTACTCCCCATATCAGTATCGTATCAGTATCCCCAAAATCACTATCAGTGGAGCTCGAATTTTTTTTATTTTATTTTATTTCTTTTAAAAGTGGAATAGGCCATTGGTATGTAGCTGTATTATATGAGCAGAGCGCAGCGCAGCTCGCTCTATGGTAGCTAGAGGCACAAACATTCAGCCCCAGTGGAGAAAAAGTCACAAACCGGACAACACTGTCATAAAAAACCACAAACCAACGGTACACGAACATAGACATTATAAAGAGGAGTAGACGCCGCACTGGTTGCTGAGGCACAAGAAATGCGGCCGCCATCTTGGAGCGATCATTGCGGTGATTCTATTACAAGGCACAGTGAAGGTTTGATTTTATAATCTTATTTTCTTTTTAATCTTTCAAACATAATATGCATGAAATACCAAGTGTTCCAATACTTTTGGAGGGCAAAATGAGTGTGGCATTATTACTGTTTGCTTAAGAATGTTTAATTTTCACTGTTGCTGCACTTTGTGTGAAATCAGTCATATCATATATATCATAGTGATATGACTATTCCCATCTGATAATTTGGCAATATTGTAGGGAGAAAAAAAATACTTAAAAAGGCGAGGGGTCTGAAGAGGCAGAGCTCCCCTCCAAAGCTGAATGGCAAATATATATATATATATATATATATATATATATATATATATATATATATATATATATATATATATATATATATATATATATATATATATATATATATATATATATATATAAACATACAAATAAATTATTTTTAAAAAAATCCAGATTTTTTTTTTTTTAAGATTATGTCTCTCACAGTGGACATGCACCTAAGATGAAAATTTCAGACCCTTCCATGATTTCTAAGTGGGAGAACGTGCAAAACCGCAGGGTGTTCAAATACTTATTTTCCTCACTGTATATATATATATATATATATATATATATATATATATATATATATATATATGTGTGTGTTTAAAAGGTCGGTGCTCGTGCTCCACCTTTTTTTTTGTTCCACTTTTTTTAGTAAATGCTTTATTTATTAAAAAAAAAGGCATCCAGGCGGACTACTGGTCTATCCCCATCCCTTGAAAGTATCCATCTATCTGCTGCAGCCAGGTGAAGCAGGGGCATCCTCCAACCACTGGGGTCCTCAATACTCAGGCACGCACATGCAGGATCATGCACAGAGAAATGCACCAAATGTTCAAAAATGTCAAAGCTGGCATTTCCTTACAATGTAGAAGACACTCCTCATCTGGTGCACCCCATGCAACTACTCATTTGACACAAAGTCATGTGACATAGCTTCCAAGTCTCACAACCACATAGTAAAACAGGAAACACCACTACATTAAAGAAAGCACAGAGGATTGTAGGAGCTGAGCTCCCGGACTTAGATTCTGTGTATGTTGAGCGCTTGCAGAGGAAAGCACGGGCCATCTGCAAGGACAACAACCTCCTGGGATGTTCTCTGTTTGCTCCTCTGCCGTCGGGGAAGAGGTACCACACTGTAAAGGACACAAACAAATAGGCTAAGGAACAGCTTTTTCCTCTATCACCCCACCCCGTCCCCCTACCACAAACACAGACATTCACTCTTTTTACGTATCTAAAACTATCCTACCTCAATGAGCATTAGAGGCACCTTAAAATTTATTAAGCACCTTTTGTTTTGTTTTTGTATTTTAAGAAGTTCTTGCCATCTGTGAAGCTGTTCGTTGTTTTTTTAAAGCTGCTGTTGTGCTGTTTTTTGTGTATAGCTGTTTGGAAAGTGCCACCAGAATTTCATTGCAGAAATGCAATGACAAACATCTATTCTATTCTACCAGGACCCTACATTCTTGGACATTCATTTTCCTGCAAAGATTTTGAGCAACTTCATGACTCCATAAGCTCTTCCCAGGTGCCTTTTGATCTCAAAGGCCGAGGACCCAGAGACACAAACGTCAATGCTAAGATAACTGAATGTCTGTACAAGTTCAACATGTATGCAAGGATTGTCCACAAATTTCTCTCTTTTTTTTAAATAACAGTCTCATACCATGGTTAGCAGCACTGTTGACTCAGAGCAAGAAGGTCCCAGGTTTGCTTCAGACCTGGTCCCTTCTGTGTGGAGTTTGCATGACCTCCAATGTTAGCATGGGTTCTCTCCAGGTGCTCTGGCTTCTTCCCACTTCAAAGACATGCAGGTTAGGCAAATTGGTGACCACAGAAAATGGATGATGGGTATTCTGCACTCTTCCCTTCTGTGTAAATCACTGGTGTCAACACAATGAATGTCACCAGAGTCTAAATTAGCGTGCTTTTCTGACAGTTTGAATTAGTATAAATAACACCCTAATGCCACCATATAAGGCTATTGGACCTACTGCATATGTAAGAAATGTTCATGTACAAAACTCTCAAAGATGTGGAACTATACAAGTTCAGAGATGCAATTCCTGCTGTCAGAACCACAAAAGAAAGTCTGTATTTTTTTAGTTATTTATTTTTGCAACATAAAGAGTTTAAGGGACCTGTGAAAGTCAGAAAATGGGGAAAAATAAGTAGTTTTTTTTTTGTTTTCTGTATCATGTGACGACCAGCCATCATTGAAGCAGAGACAAAATGGTGCAACATGACCAGATGCAAAAAAAAAACAAAAAAAACAAAAAAACAAAACAAAACAAAAAACACCACCTCAAGGTGAACAATGACTGCAACAGAATATGTGTGGAACTGATGTTGTAGTGATTAAGCACTGGGCTTGAGACCAGAGGATCCTCAGTTCAAACCCGTCAAGCAGGAAAATCACTAAGCGGCTTTGGGCAAGGTCCTTAATCCCCTAGCTGCTGTACAGTTGAGCACCTTGAATGGCAGCACCCTAACATCTTTACATGAATGGGGTGAATGTGAAGCATCAATGTAAAGTGTTTTGAGCTTCTGGTTCAGATCGAAAAGCATGATATAAATGCAATTCATGTGCCATAATTGGTTTTAGGGAATTTTTATGAGGAAAAAAAGTACTGTTCAACAAATGTTCAGAAAAGGACATTTCTTTGAACACATCTGATCCTGGAATACAAGTGAAAGTCTAATCAAAAGCCAATGTACGCCCCAAACCTCCATGTGCATGTAGAAGAGTGCATTCAAAAATATGATGACCCTCATGCCATACAGGAAAGGACAGATATTAAAAGGAAAAATAATAGCACCAATATTGGCATATGCATCCTTAGTGCAGCGCTGTTTGCTGCCAAGTGACAGTTTAAACATTTGTTTGTCAGGAGGGTTTGACGATGAGATGTTCAGAGTCACTGCCATTTTTGCTATGTATCTGTAGATTCTGCAACATTAATTTTTTTACTCCCCATATCAGTATCGTATCAGTATCCCCAAAATCACTATCAGTGGAGCTCGAATTTTTTTTATTTTATTTTATTTCTTTTAAAAGTGGAATAGGCCATTGGTATGTAGCTGTATTATATGAGCAGAGCGCAGCGCAGCTCGCTCTATGGTAGCTAGAGGCACAAACATTCAGCCCCAGTGGAGAAAAAGTCACAAACCGGACAACACTGTCATAAAAAACCACAAACCAACGGTACACGAACATAGACATTATAAAGAGGAGTAGACGCCGCACTGGTTGCTGAGGCACAAGAAATGCGGCCGCCATCTTGGAGCGATCATTGCGGTGATTCTATTACAAGGCACAGTGAAGGTTTGATTTTATAATCTTATTTTCTTTTTAATCTTTCAAACATAATATGCATGAAATACCAAGTGTTCCAATACTTTTGGAGGGCAAAATGAGTGTGGCATTATTACTGTTTGCTTAAGAATGTTTAATTTTCACTGTTGCTGCACTTTGTGTGAAATCAGTCATATCATATATATCATAGTGATATGACTATTCCCATCTGATAATTTGGCAATATTGTAGGGAGAAAAAAAATACTTAAAAAGGCGAGGGGTCTGAAGAGGCAGAGCTCCCCTCCAAAGCTGAATGGCAAATATATATATATATATATATATATATATATATATATATATATATATATATATATATAAACATACAAATAAATTATTTTTAAAAAAATCCAGATTTTTTTTTTTTAAGATTATGTCTCTCACAGTGGACATGCACCTAAGATGAAAATTTCAGACCCTTCCATGATTTCTAAGTGGGAGAACGTGCAAAACCGCAGGGTGTTCAAATACTTATTTTCCTCACTGTATATATATATATATATATATATATATATATATATATATATATATATATGTGTGTGTTTAAAAGGTCGGTGCTCGTGCTCCACCTTTTTTTTTGTTCCACTTTTTTTAGTAAATGCTTTATTTATTAAAAAAAAAGTCTGAAGGACCTAAATGACATGGTGAGATGCTGAAGTGCTTCACTCTTCTATTCATACGTAGCACAGCCTTGTTATGGTTAATGCAGTTTAGGAAGCTACGTATCAATAGTAAATACATGAACAAGTACGAAGCCTCATGATCACGTGACCTACAGAGCTACGCACGAATATAATTTCATTACTAGAAGAAGAATAAGAAGATAAGGAAGTAATCAAAGTGGATTAATCTGAAAAGAAAACTAATGAAATAATTAAGATGGTATCATTCACGTTCGAATTACCTAGGTCAGTTGTCCAGGCATTTAACCTCAAGGGGCTGGATTTGTCAGTGAACGCACCACAAACTCAATACAAATACATGTAATCTGGTCACTTTTCAAAGGGGTCAGACTCCTCAATAAAGTCAATTTTGATTTGATTTTATTCGGCAATAAAATTACATAAGAATACATAAAAATACTGCAGAGGATAACACAAGAAAGCTTCCAACACAGATGATTATTTACATTGTGGTCCTCAAGGAAAAAAAATCCAATAATAGAAAAACTCTACAAAATATGTTACGAAAATACACGAACCAAACAATAATACAGCAAAATAACAATAAATAAAAATGATAAAAGGGTATTCTTGAGGACGTTAATAATATAAAGACTGCTTGACTACAATTTACAATCCCAGTTAATAAGAACTGCTTAACTTGATGTTTAAACGCATGCCTAGAAGAAGTTTCACAAATAGACAATGAAGTGGCTACGGGTACGTACATCCGTATCTTTTGCGGGACTGCTAAAGGTACGGAGCCGCGCTGTACTGAACACAGCAGCAGCTGCAGCAGGACTCCTCAGCTCAGCAGCTTGAACAGCGCAGATCCGTGTAACTTTCAACACTAATATTTGGGAATGTGTGTGTCAGAGTAAATTTAATACTTTCCTGACATAATTTAATGTAAATTAATTTTAATGGCTCGATATCCAGGTCAAAATGGCATTTTAACACGTTTTTTGCAAGCATTTTTCTGAGTGTGTTCAGTCGCGAATCCCCACTGAAAATGCATTAACATCCGAGTACTTCATCAGTATTTTGCCTGGTTAGGAGATGTCATGTCGCTGTCCATAAAGGGACGTTTTCGTTTAGTGCACAGCATTGGGACTGCTCTCTAGTTCTCATATACAGCTCCATGGGTTCGCTGAAGATACGGACAATGTACGGATGAGTTTTGAAGCCTTGCCGGACCTTTAGCCGCATATGGTACGGGTATGGACATATTTGCGCATTCTGATTGGTCGGTAAGACACCCTCCGTATCTTTAGAACGGTCTCTGTAGATACGGGTACGTACCCGTAGCCACAGCCAATAGACAAAAGAAGACTATTCCATAATTTGATCCCAGTACATGTAAAAGATGATACGACAAAAGATTGTACTCTAGGGACATTAAAAGACAGATGGCTGGACCTTGTCTCATAAGATGAAACATGTGAAATAAAATTAGATTTAAGGTAATCAGGTGCCAAATGGTGAACGACATTAAATACACTATCAACACTAGTGAACAGTAGACTATCAACGCAGCCCGAGCACGTTTTCACTGAGCGGCCAGTAATGGAAGTACAGTCACTTGCCCAGTTCCGGATCACTGCTGTAGTTTTTGCGCCGCCATTTCTCGTAATCAGTACGAATAAGCTAATACTTGGTACCAATGGAAAGACTGATGTTTTGTCTACAAACAACCACAAGCTCAACCGGATCCAGCCATCCTTGTGATCAGCAGAGGAATCAAAACATCCCGGTGTCTGCGGTGTGCGCGCTTTTTCTCACTCAGTCATTCCTACAAGTTTTAAAGTAACGGTCTCTAAAACGTAGCAAAGGTGAGTTAGCCAGTTGGTGTTTTTGGTTTTAGAGTGGGAAAATACTTACTTACTTGGGTAGAAAATGTCAGTGTGTTATGTCTTGCTGTTTAATTGCTGCGCGCATTTATCTCTGACGCAAAAATTTGGCAGTTGCGGATCACTGAAGCGGCAGCCTCGTGTCTGTACTTGTGAGTCATGTGGACTTTGGGGGTCATCTCAACATCATGAATGGGCATGAATTTGGGGGCTTTTACTTTTTAATTCAGGAGAAATCTCACCTCCACACTTCATTTTTTGCTCGTAAAAACGTATAACGGCATCTTTCGAAACTAAGTAAATTCTCATTTAATAAGTATAATTTCTATCATTTTGTGTTTAAAACACATTCTTGGGCACAGTGTGTATCATTCTGCATTAGAAGGGCTCCAGCCAAATGCCAGGAATGAACCCAAAGTGACACACAGTGTCGTGATACGGAACCGGCAAAAGTGATCCATTTCTGGCAAATGTTTGCACCACACATAATGCGGCTTCAGACTAAGTAGAAGTGCTACTCCACCCAGACTTTTTCAGCTAAATAACATCCAAATACCCAATACAACAATACACAATTAAAGGACATTCAGTTGCATTATGGCTGCGTATAGCGGGTTTTCATGTGACGTATCGGTCACGTCATTTTGTGTCCCACGGCCATTCTGGATTACGACGCGGTGGCCGCTGTGATACGCTACATGCATTTGGCGAACAATTGCAGAAGCTTCAACGTCGATGTGAAGAAGCCTCACGGCACCGTGGCGCTGAGAGAGATCCATCGCTACCAGAAATTAACTTTTATTATAATATTAGTATACGTATATTACAACTTTATTCAGCAGAATACATAAAAATACCGCTGAGGATAACAAAGAACGCTTCCAATACGGATGCTTATCTACATTGCGGTCCTCGAGCACCGAGCTGCTGATCCGCAAGCTGCCCTTCCAGCGCCTGGTGACAGAAAATCGCTCAGGACTTCAAGACGACCTCCACTTTCAGAGCTCCGCTGTGATGCTCTGCAGGAGGCCGGCGAGGTTGACCTGGTCGGCAGCTTCCTAGTTCACAATATCGCAATGTGACACTGTCAGCCAGTTAGTTACATCACCACTAAATTCACTATCTGGTATAAGATACGGATCCACTGAACCAATTGCTACACATCTATCACGATAAATATCTTTATCTCGAGGATTTAAAGCATCGTAATAACTGTACATTCTCTCCATTTTTCTATCACGCGCCAGCCTCCTTTAATCCAGAATGGAGACGGCACCTGTCCTGCAGCAAATCGGTCACGTGATTGAAAACCCTCTATAGCGGGACTTTAAAAAACGCGATCCGGAACTGGGCAACTGTCTGTACGAATTCTCGCCTTCGGATTGGCCACTTCGCCAGAAGTGACATGACGCCGAACCGCGCTGTCAACGTTGTGTGTTTATGGCTTGAATTTCTCATTCTGTATCACTTGAATGTTCCCTCATCTGTGTAACTTTTGATGACACACAGCCATGTTTGTTATATATATATATATATATATATATAAAAATAATAATAAAAAAAGACAAACAAGAAAAAAAAGAAAAAAAAAAGTTGTGTGTTTATGGCACTGAACAGTAGTTTATGGTTCAACAGACAATTTTTGCGCATGCGCAGAATTAACAGCACAAACGCCTAAACTCTGGAATCATTTATTTGCCCTCTCATACTTGGGCAGTTTGCAGACAAGTGGGCAGAATTAGTAATGCAGTGAGTGTGTGTGAGTGTGTGTGTGTTTTAGCAGCTGAGGGCGGACTTACGTTTCGGCCACGTACAGCGTCCCACAGCCCAGCTTCTGGCCGTCCATCACCGCCGCGGTCTCGGCTTGTTCGTGCCGCACTCCCTCGGTAGGAGGACGCAGGTTTTTCAACAAAACCATCACGAGGATCCGCTGGAACGAAAACAGCGAAATAAAGCAGAGCTGAGGCTGAAGCACCGCCGCGAGCTTTAGGAACCAAACCTACTGTTCCAGGTTACCACAACAAGTCGTCAGAAAAACGAACAAAAAGGCTAGAAAACAAGCAAAAACAAAAATACATAAATAAAATAAGCAGTGATTTCAGATGTTGTGGCGCGTCGGAGTCACAGGAAGTGGTGCATTGATGTCCGAGTAAACGACACGCTGTGCCCAAGAGGGCACACAAGGAAAATATAGCGCCCCTAGCGACGGAGTAATGCACAAAAAAATCGAGAAAGAAAGAAAATACTTATGAACTATATTTTTTTACACACTTTATATATCACCCTGAATGACATCCCGATATCCTGACTGTAGATCCTGGTGGTGAGACACATTGATCGATCAATCAGTCAGTCAGTGAGTCAGTCTTGCTCTCTCTTGGAGTACAGTATGATGTCATCCATGTACAGGAAGGTGGCTGATGGTTACTCCACTCCTAAATCTATAGCTGTATGCAAGGGCACAATTTAGAACTAAAAATTGGGGGGACAAAGTGCAAGGCCCGCAGGGCCGAAGCCCATAGGCCGGGGGTCTGGAGGCCGCTTTAGGCCCCTGAAGCCAATGGTTTCTAGATAAGCTCAGATGCATTCTGAGCATCCAGAACAGTAATTTTAATGTTTTAAGAAGACCATAAAGTGGACACCATTTGACTTATGCAATTTGAAACTGTGGATATAAGTACTTAATTCTGAGAATAGCCAGCATTGATTTTATTAACATCCTGGTGTAAATAAGGTATCACCACATATGTAGAACTCAGAAAGAATGATAGGTTGAGTTTTCATTAAAAAAAAAAACAACTGCAATGTGGTAAAATGTATTCATAAATATGAAAGAACAGGCTCTTAAGAATTATTAACTATCGCATACTGTATTTTTTTTTCTCAAGATTTGTTTTTGTTTGAAAAAACAACAGATTAGGATAAAAAAAACAACAGTTTAGGATAAATTACTTATCATGAATTTAAATTTTGAAGTGGCACTAATGACAACACTCATACTGAACATAATTTGCATAGACTGATTTTGGAGATCAAGCAATAATTGCAGATGGGCTTTCTGAGGTCCCAGATAGCTTTTCTCATTTCCTTTTCTAACTTTCAGAATTTAGTAAATTAGCATATGGTCCATTGATACTTATGTGTAGACACTAGTCCCTAGAGGCAACTATTTTTGGTTTCAAATCTGGGTAAGTGCAGTCCCAGAAAATTCTGAATGTGACAAACAAGAAACAGGTGTTGTAAACAAGTCAATGCTGCTAAAAATACAAACCTGCAGAAACAAAGATACTATTCTGACATGGTTTTGCACATAAAACTGACATAGCATGTTTCAAGTACACACATATATGTCAGAAGGTGGGGGGACAAACCATATTCTGTCCCCCCGGTTGAAAAGGTCCCCCACCAAATTGTGCCCATGGCTGTATGTAACGGAGGTCAGCAGGAGTCGCTGTACATATGTAGTTAGTAAACCTCACTCACCAACAGCTCAAAAGGATTCTCTGGTCACAAGGCCAGAGCCCTCGCTTTTGGCCTTCTGGTTGGAGAGTCCGCCTCCCATGCTGGGGATCATGAGTTTGCACCCCTCACCTTGGTATCTTCCACTCAGTGGTGTCAGTGACGTCTTCCACAGTCCCACTGAGTTCCAAACAAAGGTTATCAGTGCAGTGTTAGCCTTGTACTCCACTCCATTATTCATGTGTGGGGCACTGAGTCGCAGGCTTTCTTGTAGTCACTCCAGGCTATGCTTAGGTTGTTCTGCCTGGTCTTACGCCCTCCATTTTCTGGGTCAGGATCAAAACCATTCAATCATCTCAAAACCATTCAATTGTCCCAAATAGCTCTGCTCTGTTACCTGACAAACATCCTTCCAGGTTTTCCTGAGGTGAGTAGATCTGTGTTAACGCCTTCCTAATGAAGGCACACATAAGTCATATGATGAAGTCATACATAGTCAAAAAACACCATTACAGACACATGCATATTTAGTTGTACATTTACAGTGTATCCAGGAAGTATTCAAGTGCTTCACTTTTTTCCACAATTGGCTATGTTACAGCCTTAGTCCAAAATCGAGTAAATTAATTTTTCCATCACAATTCTACTCACAACACCCCATAATAATAGCATGAAAAAGTTTTTTTGAATTTTGGGCAAATTTGTTAAAAATAAAAAGGTAAGAAATCACATGGGTACTTAAGTATTCACAGCCATTACTCAATACTTTGTTGATGCACCTTTGGCAGCAATTACAGCCTAAAGGCTTCTTGAAAAAGTCCCAGCAGAGGACGTACTTCCTCAGACAGCTCAGAAAGTTCAATCTGGCCCAGGAATAGTTTATGATGGCTTTTAAATTAATCAATAAGGGACCAATGAACATTTTTAAATACTCAGGAACTGGAAAAGATATTGAAATCAATCAAGTTTCAGAATGTAGAATTTAAAGTTGATGTAGACTTGATTTACTGCAGGCTCAATGAGAACAAAAACATGAATGAAAAAAAAAATCCAAGCAATCCTGATGTGGTCTGTAAAGATTTGTATTACAGTAAGATAATGACACAAATTTAACACATAAACGGTGTCAACACATCATTAATGTCACAGTGCTGGACAGCCACAGCCCAGATCCAGAAAAAAAAAAAACAACTTAACCTAGACATGAACCACAGCGTTCACTTGAGATCACCACGTGGTCCATCTCCAGCAGAAAGAAGAACAGATAATAGATCAGTTGTACATCCTGTTTTCAGGCTGCAGGGCCCAGTAGTAATGAATGAAATCTTTATTTCAAACAAACATTCAAAAGTGGGGGGGGGGGGGGGGGGGGGGCAGTGATAGTGTATGTGAAGATATTGTATTTGGTCATTTGTGTCCATCTGTTAAAATAACTCCATTTTGAACCCGCCTGTACTAAGCAATCTGATTTCTAATGAAAATCAATTAAAAGTCAAGGTCAAAGGCTGAAGTCGATGCTTTCATACAGGGTGCAGGTAGAATGGCTATTTTGAGGAATTGGTTAAAGATATGTACACCTTTGGTTACCCTTAAACAATGAGATTTAGTTACATTTATGTTGGTCACATGAATGTTGACCTAACGATTGATGTAAATGAAGTCCGAGACATATTCCCCAACTTGGAAATATTAATGTATTCATCTTCTGATTTGTCGCAAGAACACTGGTTGTAAAAGTGATGATTTAATACTTATATTTTTAATAAACAGCCCCCCATCCCAGCTTTTTTGGCACGTGTTGGAGGTCTTAAATAAGGGAATTAATGTATATGAACAAATGAAATGTGTTGACCACACAAAACATGAAATATCTTCCTTCTCCCTGCAATGAAACAGAAGTCTTTTTGCATTTTCCATCTCAACTTTTTTTCTGATTCAAGGTTGTAAAATGGCTATTTTGAAGAACTGGTTACAGATACACTCATATATATCACCTTCCTATAGGCCATGTGACCTTTGATCTTGGGTGACTGTGAAAGGTCAATCTCATTTAGAATGGCTATTTTGAGGAATTGGTCAAAGATTCATCTCTAACGCTGATATATTAATATGAAGTCATATCATCATTCTGTGGTGGCTGGATCTCATTTGGAATAGGTACTTTTAGAAATTGGTTCAATATATTATTCACTATGAAATACTAATATTAAGTTGTATTAACGTCACATTAGTCAAATGACCTTTGACTTTGGGTGAATGAAAGGTTAAATGAACTTAAAATAGATATTTTGAGGAATTTGCTTAGATACAGTATTCACCACTAAACAGTGGTCAGAGTAACAAAATGAATATTTTGAGGAATTGGTTTATGTTTTACAATCAAATACTAATATGAAGTTAAATATTAACTTTATATTGGTCAAATGCCCTTTGATTTTGGGCAACTGAAAAGATAAACTGATCTTAGATACTTTGAATAACTGGTTAAAGATGGCATATTTACAATGAAACAGTAATGTTGCTGCATTAACGTTATATTGGTCACATGATCTTTGACATCAGATGCACTTGAAAGATGAAACTCAAGGTCACAACTATTTAAACAAACGTTTGGGGCCAATATAGCTTAAACATGGTGGAATTTTTGGACATAACTGATTAAATGTCAGGAACGCATAAACATACAGTAGTGTTCAGAATAATAGTAGTGCTATGTGGCTAAAAAGATTAATCCAGGTTTTGAGTATATTTCTTATTGTTACATGGGAAACAAGGTACCAGAAGATTCAGTAGATTCTCACAAATCCAATAAGACCAAGCATTCATGATATGCACACTCTTAAGGCTATGAAATTGGGCTATTAGTAAAAAAAAGTAGAAAAGGGGGTGTTCACAATAATAGTGTGGCATTCAGTCAGTGAGTGATTTTGTGGAATAAACAGGTGTGAATCAGGTGTCCCCTATTTAAGGATGAAGCCAGCACCTGTTGAACATGCTTTTCTCTTTGAAAGCCTGAGGAAAATGGAACATTCAAGACATTGTTCAGAAGAACAGCGTAGTTTGATTAAAAAGTTGATTGGAGAGGGGAAAACTTATACGCAGGTGCAAAAAATTATACGCTGTTCATCTACAATGATCTCCAATGCTTTAAAATGGAAAAAAAACCAGAGATGCGTGGAAGAAAACGGAAAACAACCATCAAAATGGATAGAAGAATAACCAGAATGGCAAAGGCTCAACCATTGATCAGCTCCAGGATGATCAAAGACAGTCTGGAGTTACCTGTAAGTGCTGTGACAGTTAGAAGACGCCTGTGTGAAGCTAATTTACAACCCCTGGCAAAAATTATGGAATCACCGGCCTCGGAGGATGTTCATTCAGTTGTTTAATTTTGTAGGAAAAAAGCAGATCACAGACATGACGCAAAACTAAAGTCATTTCAAATGGTAACTTTCTGGCTTTAAGAAACACTATAATAAATCAGGAAAAAAAATTGTGGCAGTCAGTAACGGTTACTTTTTTAGACCAAGCAGAGGGAAAAAAATATGGAATCACTCAATTCTGAGGAATAAATTATGGAATCATGAAAAACAAAAGAACGCTCCAACACATCACTAGTATTTTGTTGCACCACCTCTGGCTTTTATAACAGCTTGCAGTCTCTGAGGGATGAACTTAATGAGTGACAAACAGTACTCTTTATCAATCTGGCTCCAACTTTCTCTGATTGCTGTTGCCAGATCAGCTTTGCAGGTCGGAGCCTTGTCATGGACCATTTTCTTCAACTTCCACCAAAGATTTTCAATTGGATTAAGATCCAGACTATTTGGAGGCCATGACATTGACCCTATGTGTCTTTTTGCAAGGAATGTTTTCACAGTTTTTGCTCTATGGCAAGATGCATTATCATCTTGAAAAATTATTTCATCATCCCCAAACATCCTTTCAATTGATGGGATAAGAAAAGTGTCCAAAATATCAACGTAAACTTGTGCATTTATTGATGATGTAATGACAGCCATCTCCCCAGTGCCTTTACCTGACATGCAGCCCCATATCATCAATGACTGTGGAAATTTACATGTTCTCTTCAGGCAGTCATCTTTATAAATCTCATTGGAACGGCACCAAACAAAAGGTCCAGCATCATCACCTTGCCCAATGCAGATTCGAGATTCATCACTGAATATGACTTTCATCCAGTCATCCACAGTCCACGATTGCTTTTCCTTAGCTCATTGTAACCTTGTTTTTTTTCTGTTTAGGTGTTAATGATGGCTTTCGTTTAGCTTTCTGTATGTAAATCCCATTTCCTTTAGGCGGTTTCTTACCTTTCGGTCACAGACGTTGACTCCAGTTTCCTCCCATTCTTTCCTCATTTGTTTTGTTGTGCATTTTCGATTTTTGAGACATATTGCTTTAAGTTTTCTGTCTTGACACTTTGATGTCTTCCTTGGTCTACCAGTATGTTTGCCTTTAACAACCTTCCCATGTTGTTTGTATTTGGTCCAGAGTTTAGACACAGCTGACTGAACAACCAACATCTTTTGCAAAACATTGCGTGATAATTTACCCTCTTTTAAGAGTTTGATAATCCTCTCCTTTGTTTCAATTGACATCTCTCATGTTGGAGCCATGATTGATGTCAGTCCACTTGGTGCAACAGCTCTCCAAGGTGTGATCACTCCTTTTTAGATGCAGACTAACGAGCAGATCTGATTTGATGCAGGTGTTAGTTTTGGGGGTGAAAATTTACAGGGTGATTCCATAATTTATTCCTCAGAATTGAGTGAGTCCATATTTTTTTTCCCTCTGCTTGGTCTGAAAAAGTAACCGTTACTGACTGACACAATTTTTTTTCCTGATTTCTTATAGTGTTTCTTAAAGCCAGAAAGTTGCCATTTGAAATGACTTTAGTTTTGTGTCATGTCTGTGATCTGCTTTTTTTTCTACAAAATTAAACAACTGAATGAACATCCTCCGAGGCCGGTGCTACCATAATTACTGCCAGGGGTTGTATTTGGAAGAATCCCCCGCAAAGTCCCTCTGTTAAATAAAAGACATGCAGAAGAGGTTACAATTTGCCAAAGAACACATCAACTGGCCTAAAGAGAAATGGAGGAATATTTTGTGGACTGATGAGAGTAAAATTGTTCTTTTTGGGTCCAAGGGCCACAGACAGTTTGTGAAACGACCCCCAAACTCTGAATTCAAGCCACAGTTCACAGTGAAAACAGTGAAGCATGGTGGTGTAAGCATCATGATATGGGCATGTTTCTCCTACTATGGTGTTGGGCCTATATATCACATACCAAGTATCATGGATAAGTTTGGATATGTCAAAATACTTGAAGAGGTCATGTTGCCTTATGCTGAAGAGGACATGCCCTTGAAATGGGTGTTTCAACAAGACAATGACCCCAAGCACACTAGTAAACAAGCAAAATCTTGGTTCCAAACCACCAAAATTAATGCCTCGCAGATGTGAAGAAATCATGAAAAACTATGGTTATACAACTAAATACTAGTTTAGTGATTCACAGGATTGCTAAAAAAACAGTTTGAACATAATAGTTTTGAGTTTGTAGCGTCAACAGCAGATACTATTATTGTGAACACCCCCTTTTCTTTTTTTTTTTTTTACTAATAGCCCAATTTCATAGCCTTAAGAGTGTGCATATCATGAATGCTTGGTCTTGTTGGATTTGTGAGAACCTACTGAATCTAGTGGTACCTTGTTTCCCATGAAACAATAAGAAATATACTCAAAACCTAGATTAATCTTTTTAGTCACATTACTGCAACACAGAATCCCTAAAACTTAATTTGCATGACTCCGTGTCAAACAAAAGGTGCACATTATGTAGTTTGAGTGTCTCTTGCAGTTTTGGAATTAATCTGGATCATGGTCCATTTTCACTTCCATTAAAGACTTTGATGTACATTTTAAATAAAAACAAAACTAAAATGAAAATATCAAAGGTTATGGATACTTTAACAGATGTTGCATAAAATGTTGAACTGTCTTCTCACCTATGTTGAACTCGTGCCAAAATGGCATTGATAATGACCCAAAATCTGAAAAAAAAAAAAAAAACCCGGTCATCCACACATGACGCAAACTCAATCAATATCCATTTATTTGACTGTGAGAAAGCAGGACCAGTATGTAAAAACAATAAGCACTTTGTTCCCAACTCAATATTTACACTTTCATCCACCGGGTTCAACTCAATTTACAGTATGTGACAAACTGAAAGGTTACGACCCAAAAATGAGCCCAAGGAGTTACTTTTAAAGCTGACAATTCCAGGTTTAAAAAAAAAAAAAAAGTGACACAAAGCTAAATCTAGACAATCATCACAGTCTGAGATGTGAGCAGACGTCCTTTTGATTTACTGCTATTGTAGAAAATGATATTTCCTACAATAATAATAAAAAGTAATAATAATGCCATTTCAGACCCTGATTTAAGAGTACTGATAAAGTCACATGGCTACAGACACTCTGAGACAAACTATTACACATCTGCAGTCATTATCAAAAGCTTGGCAAACATAAAGTGCCAAACTCTAAAAGATCACATCTCTGGTTGAAAATTGAATACAGGACAAAATACACTCCAGAATGTTTCTCCTTCTCATGTAACAGCTCTTCTTTATGTGCAACTTCACTTCAGTTTTACACTTCTTTTTCCACATAGTGTTTTAACACCTCCATTTTATAATCTGTGACAAATGCAATTTTTTATTTTTTACACATTAAAGGTAGCTATAAAAATACACTTTTTCCAGATCAGACCTGCCTCAGACAACTGACCACAACCTCTGTATATTGTGTGGTTGGAGGGGAGGGGAAGACACCTTGTCAGTAGTCCAGGGGGAAAAACAAACAAACAAACAAAAAAGAAAAAAGTGAAATTCCTGTCTGATTTGCTGCAGTGACACATACCATCCACACGGTGCAAACTGTGTTTGTTACAGAAACCCAGTTCAGTCAGGGCACCTTTGTGGGGACATTACTTCAACACATTGATGTTTGTTTTCTAGAGCCAAACAGGGCTGAAAAAACAAACAAAAACATTTATGAGTTCACTCTAACCTGCCATAAGTTCTAAAAAAAAAAAAAAAAGGAAAAAAAAAAGGGGGGGGGGGGGGGGGGGAGACAGGCCCCAGTGGAAATGATGCTAATAAATTATTACAATCAAGTTGTAATTTATAAGTTTAACATCAGAATCTTTATCATTGTTGTTGAAAATAGTTGTAATTCATATTTCTATGGGGGAAAACAAAAAACCACATTCAACATTATGAAAAAGTTGTCACTTTATGTCAACTGATACAGAAAACATCAGAAATGGAATGAATGGTTCAAGGTTAATGAGAGTTTGTTGTAACTGTACATCTGTAAGTCTTCTGGCTGCTGCTGTTTGTTCAGGGTCACCACAGCAGATCCAGTGTGGATTTAGATTACCTCATTAAAATAAATTATTCTAAGAAAATAGCTGCAATGTGGAGAATACAGAAAGATATTTCTTGTAAATTCTCTCAACAACTTTTTAAAAACGGTTATTTTGACCTTTATCAATTTTTAAAATCAAGAAATATTGTATTTTAGACTCATAACACTTGAACCCTTTTCTCAAAGCATTACCACGTTTTGAAAAGATCTCCGGGCGTAATGCTGAGTTTGACCTGGGCCCCATGATTAAAACTAAAACAATCAACAGGATAAAAATTAAAACCCACACAGTGCAACTATTGTTTCGACCATTCTGTGTTTGTACATTAGAGTACCTAAACTCAACAGCTTTTATACACGTCAGAGATCCTCAAACTGTGATTATATCAAAGACGAAGCAGCCAGCAGAGAAACCAAATGCTCATAACATCTGATTGGCGATCAGTGTTTATATTTTGTCTCCCCTGAGCTTCAATCAAAAAAAAAGAGAAAAAAAAAAACAGAAGAAAGCTGTATTTCTTCTTAAAAACACATTCCAATAATCCCTCCAAATTTAATCTCCAAACGTGAGTTCATGTTGTTTTACAGAATCAACAGCAAAGAAAGAAAACAAAACGTGCTGCTGAAGCTTCGCACGAACCCTCCTCTCCTTCATATAGAAAATAGAACACTATACTTTACAAGAGGACAGGACGTCTATTATCAGAGGAAGAACAGTGCACGAGCAAACTATGTACAGGAAATGTGACCAACTCTGTCAAAGTGACCAGTGTGAAGCCAAACCCTGTGGCTCTCAGAGTGCGCCCTCGCCATCGTTCCTTCGCCTTATGTCAAGTAGCCATTGCACAGCCTCAGCCAATCAGCTTCAAGACCGTTCTTCTTCATTTACCTCCAATAATGAGGCAACACTGTCACACCTGTGGCTTGGTTTAATGACAGAACATAATTATGAATTTGTATTTTATGCTCTTATGGTTACTTGGTTGACTTGTGCAATCATTCTGCACAATATACATTTGTGTGTATATAATAATAATAATAATTAAAAAAAAATCAAGCTCCAATTCTAAGGGAGTTCCCCTTTGGTGTAAAAACTTTCTCTTGCATTGAGAAAACTAAGCATCCATAACTTTTTTTCTAGCAGGTTATGCTTTCTTTTGGCCACTTTCACACCAAGTCTACAATTTCATATTTACAACAAAGTTTGAGCATGGGGTCTGAAGGCAGACTGTGCTCAGGCTGTCAATGGCACGCTCCTGGCTGGCAGCTTTAAGTGCTATGAGAACAAGAGATTTTGAAATGATATACACTACAAATGAGCTATTGGGTCCATTTAGATCACACCCAGCTGGGGCGTGTTTGCGTCACCATGGGCCACTGTGTTGGTGATAGACTCAGAAAAACAAAGAAGGTACGGCTTGGGGAAATGAGCTCAAACCCTGTGTGTGTGTGTGTTTGAGATGCTTTTGGTCCAATGTGCTGGCGGTGACGCTGAGCTTAACTGGGTACCGTTAAGTTATGCTGATGGTGTGTGGTGATGATGGAGAGCACGGCACCATCATACAACAGCAAGGAAAAGAAAAGGTGAGAAGAGAAAGAGGTAGGAGAAGAAGGGAGACGCATCAGATTTTAAAGATGGTGAAAGGCCTGACAGTGGGGGGGGTGTTTATTTACATAAAAACATCTATCAGGACTGTGGACTGTTCTGGAGGGAGTTTAAAGAGTCCGACTCCTCCTCCTCATCATCAGGAGATTCTGGGTGTAAGGGTCCATTCTGTCTTTCCTGTGGGGCTATTCTTGCACTGTGTCCTGCAGAACTGCCCCCATCAGGCACCGAAGACCCTCTGGAGGTCCAATGTCCATTTGATGGGGTGGGGTCATCGCCCCTCCCCATTTCCTGTGTGACACTGTCTTCATTGTCATCGTCTGCAGAAACCCGAGAATTCCCCTCTGCTTCTGAAAACCTTTGGGTCGTCGCCGTCTGAACTCCTTCCTCCTCATCTTCTCCTTCATCTGAGTCTATGCGGTTGAGTCTTTTCCGTATGGGCCGATCCTCCTCTGAGGTAGAGTCCGAGTCCTCAGACCCTTCCTCGTCATCCTCGTCATCAGTTGAAGGCCGCCGATTCTTCAGCATCTGAGCAAGTCGTCTGCGCCTCTGCTGCGAGAGTATCTCTCTCCTCTTCCCCCGGCCCATCTTCTCCAAATCTTCCCCTTCCTTTTTAGTCCTCTCTGGTGTCATGTCTGTTTTTTCATCCTCCAGTTTTCTTTTGGGTTGCCTCCTGCTCTCTGTGTCACTATCATCCTTGCTGTCCTTGTACCGCCTTCTCTTTGGTCTTGTCATGTATCGACTGCAGGCCTCCCTCTCTCTTTTCCTCTTTCTCACCCTTCTTTGCTCATCATCGTCTTCTTCATAGTCATCCTCCTCTGAGTCCCTGGATGAAGGTGACTCTGAGAAAAGAAAAGAAAAAACAAACAAACAAACAAAAAGAGAGCAAAGGGTTTGTTGGGTGAAAGTTACATTTTAGGTCCTGCAATGCCAAACGAATGTTCCATTTTTGCCCCGTGGCTACTACAGGTAACAAACCATCACTATAATCACTGGAGAGGTGTTCCTTGCGTCGGCTGCCATGGGGTTTATCTTTGGCAGAACCTGGAGAGTTATCTGACGAATCAGAAGCTTCATAGTAGTTGACCTGCTGTCGCTGGCCCCGCCTCAGACCCAGCCTCTTTTTGTCCATGTCACTGTCAGACATGTTGCTGAACTGGTCGGAGCCTGGCAAGGACAAAGAGAGGAAAAGATACTTAAAGTTGTGTAAACAACAGAACATGCAACAGATTTGGTCTGGGACTGCTGTGTGTCACCGCATCCACCACACTACAGAACCACCCTCTGGTTTTGGCATTATGTGGGAAGGAGGAAGACGTTGCATCAGAATTTTGGCTCTCTGTTGGGACTGTTTACACAGAGACTGCTACCTGCTGCTTTGGACTTTGAACTAACAGTCTTTTTCAAGACTTTTTTACTTTTTTTTACTTTTTCACTGTGCTCCAACGCCTAAGGAAGACCTCTAACGGTCGAAACATCGCGACGGAGCACTTTTATCAGCTAACTTTCATCAGCGTTGGCAAGCTAACTAGCTTGCTAACGCTTTCGTTTTTATTTTTTTTTTTCTGTTGTCGTGCGTTACCTGTGCTGCTCCACAGCGTGTCTAGTCGATTTTTATTTTATTTTAGCACCGTTGTCGTGCGTTCGCTGTTGTCGTGCGTTACCTGTGCTGCTTCATGGCCTGTCTGGTGCCTTAATTAAGGCACTCCTTCTGCTGAATCACCTCTAAATTATTTACACATTATTCACTTTGTGTGTTTTTAGGAATCCGCTAGGTGGCGTAGCTACTAGCTCTTAGCCGATTTAGCATGGCGGCTTCTCCTGTCTCTCCCGTACTTTTCTGCTCTGGGTGTGAAATGTTTAGTTATTCCTCGGCCTCCTTTAGCAGTAACGGTACTTGTAATAAGTGCAGCTTATTCGTAGCTTTGGAGGCCAGGCTGGGCGAATTGGAGACTCGGCTCCGCACCGTGGAAAATTCTACGGCTAGCCAGGCCCCTGTAGTCGGTGCGGACCAAGGTAGCTTAGCCGCCGTTAGTTCCCCCCTGGCAGATCCCGGGCAGTCGGGAAAGCAGGCTGACTGGGTGACTGTGAGGAGGAAGCGTAGCCCTAAACAGAAGCCCCGTGTACACCGTCAACCCGTTCACATCTCTAACCGTTTTTCCCCACTCGACGATACACTCGCCGAGGATCAAACTCTGGTTATTGGCGACTCTGTTTTGAGAAATGTGAAGTTAGCGACACCAGCAACCATTGTCAATTGTCTTCCGGGGGCCAGAGCAGGTGACATCGAAGAACATTTGAAATTGCTGGCTAAGGCTAAGCGTAAATTTGGTAAGATTGTAATTCACGTCGGCAGTAATGACACTCTGTTACGCCAATCGGAGGTCACTAAAATTAACATTAAATCAGTGTGTAACTTTGCAAAAACAATGTCGGACTCTGTTGTTTTCTCTGGGCCCCTCCCCAATCAGACCGGGAGTGACATGTTTAGCCGCATGTTCTCCTTGAATTGCTGGCTGTCTGAGTGGTGTCCAAAAAATGAGGTGGGCTTCATAGATAATTGGCAAAGCTTCTGGGGAAAACCTGGTCTTGTTAGGAGAGACGGCATCCATCCCACTTTGGATGGAGCAGCTCTCATTTCTAGAAATCTGGCCAATTTTCTTGGATCCTCCAAACTGTGACTGTCCAGCGTTGGGACCAGGAGGCAGAGCTGTGGTCTTATACACCTCTCTGCAGCTTCTCTCCCCCTGCCATCCCCTCATTACCCCATCCCCATAGAGACGGTGCCTGCTCCCAGACCACCAATATCCAGCAAAAATCTATTTAAGCATAAAAATTCAAAAAGAAAAAATAATATAGCACCTTCAACTGCACCACAGACTAAAACAGTTAAATGTGGTCTATTAAACATTAGGTCTCTCTCTTCTAAGTCCCTGTTGGTAAATGATATAATAATTGATCAACGTATTGATTTATTCTGCCTAACAGAAACCTGGTTACAGCAGGATGAATATGTTAGTTTAAATGAGTCAACACCCCCAAGTCACACTAACTGTCAGAATGCTCGTAGCACGGGCCGGGGCGGAGGATTAGCAGCAATCTTCCATTCCAGCTTATTAATTAATCAAAAACCTAGACAGAGCTTTAATTCATTTGAAAGCTTGTCTCTTAGTCTTGTCCATCCAAATTGGAAGTCCCAAAAACCAGTTTTATTTGTTATTATCTATCGTCCACCTGGTCGTTACTGTGAGTTTCTCTGTGAATTTTCAGACCTTTTGTCTGACTTAGTGCTTAGCTCAGATAAGATAATTATAGTGGGCGATTTTAACATCCACACAGATGCTGAGAATGACAGCCTCAACACTGCATTTAATCTATTATTAGACTCTAATTGGCTTTGCTCAAAAAGTAAATGAGTCCACCCACCACTTTAATCATATCTTAGATCTTGTTCTGACTTATGGTATGGAAATAGAAGACTTAACAGTATTCCCTGAAAACTCCCTTCTGTCTGATCATTTTTTAATAACATTTACATTTACCCTGATGGACTACCCTGCAGTGGGGAATAAGTTTCATTACACTAGAAGTCTTTCAGAAAGCGCTGTAACTAGGTTTAAGGATATGATTCCTTCTTTATGTTCTCTAATGTCATATACCAACACAGAGCAGAGTAGCTACCTAAACTCTGTAAGGGAGTTAGAGTATCTCGTCAATAGTTTTACATCCTCACTGAAGACAACATTGGATGCTGTAGCTCCTCTGAAAAAGAGAGCTTTAAATCAGAAGTGTCTGACTCCGTGGTATAACTCACAAACTCGTAGCTTAAAGCAGATAACCCGTAAGTTGGAGAGGAAATGGCGTCTCACTAATTTAGAAGATGTTCACTTAGCCTGGAAAAAGAGTTTGTTGCTCTATAAAAAAGCCCTCCGCAAAGCTAGGACATCTTTCTACTCATCACTAATTGAAGAAAATAAGAACAACCCCAGGTTTCTTTTCAGCACTGTAGCCAGGCTGACAAAGAGTCAGAGCTCTATTGAGCTGAGTATTCCATTAACTTTAACTAGTAATGACTTCATGACTTTCTTTGCTAACAAAATTTTGACTATTAGAGAAAAAATTACTCATACCCATCCCAAAGATGTATCGTTATCTTTGGCTGCTTTCAGTGATGCCAGTATTTGGTTAGACTCTTTCTCTCCGATTGTTCTGTCTGAGTTATTTTCATTAGTTACTTCATCCAAACCATCAACATGTTTATTAGACCCAATTCCTGCCAGGCTGCTCAAGGAAGTCCTACCATTATTTAATGCTTCAATCTTAAATATGATCAATCTATCTTTGTTAGTTGGCTATGTACCACAGGCTTTTAAGGTGGCAGTAATTAAACCATTACTTAAAAAGCCATCACTTGACCCAGCTATCTTAGCTAATTATAGGCCAATCTCCAACCTTCCTTTTCTCTCAAAGATTCTTGAGAGGGTAGTTGTAAAACAGCTAACTGATCACCTGCAGAGGAATGGTCTATTTGAAGAGTTTCAGTCAGGTTTTAGAATTCATCATAGTACAGAAACAGCATTAGTGAAGGTTACAAATGATCTTCTTATGGCTTCGGACAGTGGACTTATCTCTGTGCTTGTTCTGTTGGACCTCAGTGCTGCTTTTGATACTGTTGACCATAAAATTTTATTACAGAGATTAGAGCATGTCATAGGTATTAAAGGCACTGCGCTGCGGTGGTTTGAATCATATTTGTCTAATAGATTACAGTTTGTTCATGTAAATGGGGAATCTTCTTCACAGACTAAAGTTAATTATGGAGTTCCACAAGGTTCTGTGCTAGGACCAATTTTATTCACTTTATACATGCTTCCCTTAGGCAGTATTATTAGACGGTATTGCTTAAATTTTCATTGTTACGCAGATGATACCCAGCTTTATCTATCCATGAAGCCAGAGGATACACATCAATTAGCTAAACTGCAGGATTGTCTTACAGACATAAAGACATGGATGACCTCTAATTTCCTGCTTTTAAACTCAGATAAAACTGAAGTTATTGTACTTGGCCCCACAAATCTTAGAAGCATGGTGTCTAACCAGATCTTTACTCTGGATGGCATTTCCCTGACCTCTAGTAATACTGTGAGAAATCTTGGAGTCATTTTTGATCAGGATATGTCATTCAAAGCGCATATTAAACAAATATGTAGGACTGCCTTTTTGCATTTACGCAATATCTCTAAAATCAGAAAGGTCTTGTCTCAGAGTGATGCTGAAAAACTAATTCATGCATTTATTTCCTCTAGGCTGGACTATTGTAATTCATTATTATCAGGTTGTCCTAAAAGTTCCCTAAAAAGCCTTCAGTTAATTCAAAATGCTGCAGCTAGAGTACTGACGGGGACTAGCAGGAGAGAGCATATCTCACCCGTGTTGGCCTCTCTTCATTGGCTTCCTGTTAATTCTAGAATAGAATTTAAAATTCTTCTTCTTACTTATAAGGTTTTGAATAATCAGGTCCCATCTTATCTTAGGGACCTCGTAGTACCATATTACCCCATTAGAGCGCTTCGCTCTCAGACTGCAGGCTTACTTGTAGTTCCTAGGGTTTGTAAGAGTAGAATGGGAGGCAGAGCCTTCAGCTTTCAGGCTCCTCTCCTGTGGAACCAGCTCCCAATTCAGATCAGGGAGACAGATACCCTCTCTACTTTTAAGATTAGGCTTAAAACTTTCCTTTTCGCTAAGGCTTATAGTTAGGGCTGGATCAGGTGACCCTGGACCATCCCTTGGTTATGCTGCTTTAGACGTAGACTGTGGGGGGGTTCCCATGATGCACTGTTTCTTTCTCTTTTTGCTCCGTATGCATCACTCTGCATTTAATCATTAGTGATCGATCTCTGCCCCCCTCCACAGCATGTCTTTTTCCTGGTTCTTTCCCTCAGCCCCAACCAGTCTCAGCAGAAGACTGCCCCTCCCTGAGCCTGGTTCTGCTGGAGGTTTCTTCCTGTTAATAGGGAGTTTTTCCTTCCCACTGTAGCCAAGTGCTTGCTCATAGGGGGTCGTTTTGACCGTTGGGGTTTTTCATAATTATTGTATGGCCTTGCCTTACAATATAGAGCGCCTTGGGGCAACTGTTTGTTGTGATTTGGCGCTATATAAAAAAAAAGTTGATTGATTGATTGGTTTTCAGACACCCATGTAGACAACCTGGTTACCCTCGTACCCTCGTGTCTCAAAAGTAGTCGTAGTTGTAGCATCCAAGTCTCACAACCGTACATTAAGACAGGTAGCACCAGGACGAGGGCTGTCACGATTAGGAATTTCTGGAGACGATTAATTGTCAGACAAATAATTGCGACTGACGAATATATTATCTATTTTTTTTAATTTTTTTCCCCTTCTTTATATTCTACTATTGTAGTATAATTACACAACTCTGGAAGAATGTTTGGCTTCTGTGAGTGGAGAAACTGGGAATAGTGCAACATTTTTATTTTTATCTTCATTTTACATACAGTCCCAACTTTTTCTGAATTGTGGTTGTTTCTGTTGCATTTCTGAAATTGTTTCTCCTCATCAGTCACGTTTTGTGCTTAAACACTGCATTAAGCTCAAGATTGAACAAATAAATACCTTTGGAAAATAACAGCTGTTAAAGTTCAGAGTTCTCACCTGCTTTTTGTGATTTGTGCGTCTGAACATTGTTTTTTTTTGTGGCTCAGTTCATTCATATATTCTCATTTTTTAAATATGTTTTTAAAGATATTTGACCGTTTATTTCATCTCATGATCCCATAAATTCAGCATACGACGCGCACATGGTGTGAACAGGACAGTAACAGCAGAATCACACCTTTAGAGAAAGTTCAGAGAGAAGTAAAAGCAGCTTCACGTTTTCGTTTTGTTAACATGTTCACTCGGGTTAAAATCCACTCTCTGCTCCACGCTCGCTGCGCACTGAACGTGTCGCGCCTGCATTCAGGAATCTCCCTCACCCACCCCCTCCCTCGCAGTCTGCAGCCTGTTAACTCTGCGCGCACACACACGCACACACACACACACGCACACACACACACACACACACACACACACACACACACACACACACACACACACACACACACACACACACACACACACACACACACACACACACACAGCTCCACATTTTAGACGGCTTTTGAAGAAGACGGCACTGTTTTAATCGGCTGTCAGCCTCCTTGTTATTGTCCTGCGTTAAGACGAGAGCGAGGCTGCAGCACAATGACGTCAGATTGAGTCGTTTTATGCTTTGTGGATAAAATAAATAATTCACGGTAATCGCGAATATGAAAAATAATTGCGATTGACGAATATTGTAATAATTGTGACAGCCCTAACCAGGACCTTAAAGACTTGGACCTTCATTCTCCTGCAAAGATATCAGCACCACCAAACACCTCTGTCCAGTGATGTCATAACTCCATAAGCTCTTCCTAGGTGTGTCTTGATCCTCAAGATCAAGGACCCACAGACAAGCATGTCACTGTGTTCAACACTTTCACCACAAACAGATACAGTTCTGATGGTCAAGTCAGGACAACCACAAATGCAGCTCCTTACACAGCTTATACAGTGCTGCAATCAGAGCATCCACTGATTGCCCAACGAGCACAGCATCATCCACAAATTCAGGTCAGTAAACCTTTCATCACTGACAATGACATCTAAGTTACTGGACCCCCCCCCAACCTACCACTCAGTCCTAAACAGAGTCTGAGCCAGAACATAACCCAGACAAACATTAGAATCCAGTGGAGGGAAAAAAAACAACCTCCATCTATTCTGCACAGCAATCACAGTAACTGCACACAGGCTACAAATTATTGGGGTTACATGAATTTTTCAGCTCAATAAAGCAGTCGCACTGTCTTACACTGTTGTCACGCTGCCTTCACTTAGAATGAAAAGCATCGTACTGCACCACTCGGCATTTCCATAAACTAGACTCGTCTATTGTTGACATCAGCTTAACTGGCAGCATAGCGACCACTTGTCTCTTGTTGCTGTAAAACATCTAATCTGATTGGAAATGAATGACAGCTGGTTGCTTTGTCTGTATCTTGCAGCTGATGTGACAAAGGGGTGATGGGGTCCCACTGTAAATGCAGCCTTAAACAATGCAGTCAGAGTGTCCTCTGCTGGACAAACTACACAATGACACCATTTCCAACAGAGTGTTTCTCTGCATTAATTTAGTTAAAAAAAGTTTTCATATCAGAAAAAATAACAGCTGTACAACATGTTCATGAAAGGCTCATATCGGCCGATGCTATCAGCCAACCAATATAGTATATAAATGAGACAAGAAGGCTCACAACATTTTGCTGGAGTACTACATTAGACACATTATTATGAGAAGTGTAAAAGTATTTTCAGCTCATCAAGAAACTATGATGGGCCAACACAGTGTCATAGTTAATGAGTTGTATCAACAGGACACAGAGATGATTGAAAAACTGAGCCATTGTACAAAACAATGCACATTCTGATAACACTGATGTGAATCAAGATAATATAAGGGCCAGTGTTAGTCATACTGCAAAGTCTTTTACAGAGTTTTGAAGTCTGGCAGTGAACTCACCAAGGACTTCATCACTGTCATCCTCAGAGAAGTGCCTCTGCCTTCCCTTCAGAGGTTTTCTGGTTCGCCGCTGGATCCTGCTGGGTCTGCGTTTCAGTCTTCCTTTCAGGATACGCCTGGGTCGGGTCCCGCTGTCCAGGCTGCCCACTTCACTGCCCCCATCTCCATAGTCATCATCTGCTCCCGATGCAGCAAAATCCTCCTCATCTGAGCTGTAACAGGAGGGAGGAAAAACAGTCCATTTCTGAGTTCCCACTCACTCTCACACACAAACACACCCTCAACTCTATGACCAATCTGAACGCTGAACACGTCAACTCAGTAGATACTAAGGAGGAGGACATGTATAAGCGTGTCTGCACAGGGATGGGTATCGACTACTGGTTCTTTTCGAGAATCGTTAAGAAATGATTTGATCCACAGATATCAATAGTCTTTTTACTTAATGATTCTCTTATCAGTCCCTTCAGAGCGGCCGTTGTTTTTGAGGGTGTTTATCAGGAAAATTATCATTTCTTTACACTGATTAAAGACCTTGCAGCAGGTCTGTAATCAACCACTTGTGCAGCACGACACTGCTTTGAAGCATGAACCAATGAATCAATGCTTCGATCCGCTGGCTCGTTGGTTCTTTGAGTCGCTGCGCCTGAGAAGCAGCAAGTCTGCTTCTTAAACCCTCTCAAAGCCATTAAAATGTCAATCTTGAGTCACTTTTGTGTGGATTAAATTCACTAACTGAGACTCTTGTCTTGTTGCAGTCAAGAAATGAGAATTGTCCTCTGTTCCATTCGCACAGCTCCAAACACTGTGCTGCTCTCTGCCGAGTCAAGTCAGAGTCCAATCGGAATTATTAACCTCAAAGTAAATCACCGTTTTAAATCAAATGACACCTCTTTCCAAACACTGTAATACAAACAAACTACAATCAACTAAAATGTTTTTTTCCCCTCTCAAAATGAGACATGCTGCATTCTTTATGAATTACACTGATGCTGATGTGCAGTCACCTGAGCTCAGAGGTATGGAGTGACATTTAATGTTTGAAAGGAAATGCTTTTGATGAAAAAACTAGAGTTTATTTCTATTTATGTCCAGAGATCAAGGATCCAGTGACCAATTTCATATTTATTTACTTTAAGACACAATAAAATGTGTCTTAAAGCATACTTTTAGTACAAAGAAAATTCACAAGCGGTATCGATAAGGGAATTGATAAGGAATCGGATCAATAATGTCACTGATATTGATAAAATCTTATCAATACCATGCATAGTATGCACGCACAGGCTTCACTCACATGCACCGCTCTTGTAAAGTCGAGTTAGTTACCTGTTGCTGAGCATAAACTCTTCTTCACTCTCGCCTGCTGTGCTTTCGCTCTCCAGGTCGTTCAATCTTCGCCTCCTTTTGTTCCTTGCAGAAAAGCTTCTCATTGGCCGCTGGCTCTGTCTCCCCTCATCTGACACAATGGTGCCAATATTTTGTCCCTGTCCTAGCAGAGGAGAAAAAAAAAAAAGATTAGGTACAACCATCAGAATTTTAATGAAGCTCCAATCATATGCCACTCTACTAGGTACACCTGTACACTTATCAATGCAAATATTAATACTTACCAATTACTAGATTTGACTTCATCTCATGTTCACCACAGACAGCATCATTCAAACTGATGGTCTAGTGGTAAAGTGGTGGACGTGACTTAGTTCAAACCCCAGGCAGGCCAGACAACAACATTAAGCGTCCTTGGGTAAGATCCTTAAACCCAAGGTTGCTACCGGCCTGTAGTGAGCACCTTGCATGGTAGCACCCTGACATCGGTGTGTGTGTATGTGAATGCGAGGCATTAATGTAAAGCGCTTCGAGCTTCTAATTCACATGGAAAAGTACTGTATAAATGCAGTCCAGTCCAAGTAGCTGCCATTGGCTACGTGTAATGAGAAAGTGAGGCATTTTAAAAAATGTGACACTTTTTAAATCAAATACATTTTATTTATATAGCGCCAAATCACAACAAACAGTTGCCCCAAGGCACTTTATATTGTAATGCAAAAGCCATACAATAATTACAGAAAAACCCCAATGGTCAAATTCCATTTTTGTTTTTTTTTTTGTTTTTTTTTTAAACAAATTCAATTTTAATAAAGGTCATTGATCCACTCACCTGGACAAATATCTCTGCAGTCTTCTTCTATTGCCTCATCAATGGCATCGTCAAAGTCATCAAACCTACAATGCACACAAACAACGAAAATGGAGTTAACTATGTACGGGCCTATGAATTCTGGATGACTGCCAAAGGGCGGTGCTTAGCACCTGGATTATCCCACACTCACATGCACAGAGATCGAGATCTTATCCAACAAAGTCACGTTAGTGGGTGTGACTTTGTTGGAGTAACAATATATAAGACTGTGTCACCCAGCATTCTGTTCTTTCGGAATCTATCAACTAGACTTCAAGTGACAACTAACTCTGTTGGTCATCCTGCTATTCAGGATTTGCATCAAGAAATTCTGTTACACAGCGATGCGAGGGAATGGCAAGGATGATGAACGGCAACTGACACGCGAGGGTTTTTCTCTCCAAATTGATGAATTCACTGATTTTGTGTACGTGGCTCAGCTATGTGTTTTCGTTAGACTAGTTTTTGATGTCATGAATATAAAAGAAAAACTGCTGACCATTGTGTCTTGGAAGGGCACACAAGAAGCACAGGCATTTTTCAAGGTTTTATGGAAGAGCCAGTTGCGTCTCTTCAAACTCGTCTCCATTACAACCGATGGGGCTCCAGCAATGGTTGGATGTACTGCTGGCTTCATCGGATTGTGCAAACAGTGTGAATCTTTCCCAGATGTCCTACTGTATAATTCATGAGCAAGGGATGTGCTGAAAGATTTTAAATATGGAAGATGTGATGGATGTAGCTAACAAGATTGCTTGTTCTGTTTGGACCAGAAGTCTGCAGAGACGATTATTACATGCGCAGCTGGAAGACACAGGTGCAGAACACACACAGATCTGGTGCTGAACACAGATGTTAGGTGGCGTAGCAGAGGTAAATTTTTGAATTGTTTGCCGAAATTAAAGAATTTCTGAAACATTCAACTCATGCTGAATTGGCACAGCTAGAAGGCAGTCAGTGGCTCTTGGATTTAGCCTTTCTTACTGATCTGACTGACAAGCTCAATAACTTGAATCCAGAGCTGCAATGTAAAGACAAACACATCATCAACATGATCAGCTCCATGAACACATTTAAAAGTACATTACACCTGCTATCAAGCAGCTCATGGTTCGAACAGATTCATCATTTCTATGATGTAATAATTTGGTGTTTGCAGTAAATCATCACAAAGGTTGACCAGTGTTGGTGGAAATATGCCCTCTGGGTACTCTTAATCCCCATTGCATATTGTGACCCCTGGACTGAAAGGTGTTATGTATTGTTAAACTACATACTTTTACCTCAATAGGCCACACCCACCTGTAGCTGATGTTCTTTCGAGTTCTGGTTGATCTCCTCCCCAGATTTTTAAGGTGTTTGCTGTCTTTCTTTTTCACAGTTTTCTCTTCTTCCTCATCTTTCTCCTGAGACATCCACCCCCCGCCCAAAAAAAGTTTTAATGGCATATAATACAAACAAGTAAAAACATGTGGATGCACTGTATGCTTTTAAAAATTCATAGAATTTACTCACAGGAATGATGTTCTCCACGCTGATTCCAACATACACGAGCCGCTCCCTCCTGGACAAACGAAGACCAGAAAGTGAAAACTGCTGCATTTGAGACCGTTTATTAGGATGCCAACTGGTTGGATTGTGCTTACCTCCTCTCTGCTCTCTCCTTCTTCTTCAAAACACTGTCCAGATTCTGCAACTGCTCCTCCAGCTTCTCACACAACAGTTTCTTTTGGGAGCAGAAACCAAAAATCAGCTATATTAACATGAAAGATCTGTGATCAAGCTCACAAAATGGGCTACAATGTCAGATAAACAGAGTGGCTTTATTTAACTATCCAATAACATTATTAATTTTCTTTCACGTTAATAAATACCAAAGTAAATTCCCTTCTGATTGGGACGAATTTAACTCCTAAAACTCCCGCTAGGAACTGACCCTAAAATCAGTGATAGGTGGTGCCCTTTTCCGAGGTAAAATTATTAGTAATAATTTCAAATATCCTAAAACACATATTATATTCTTCCTGGTTCTGCTACAGAGCATTGTGTTCTTTATAACTGGCAGTTGTTTCATTAATTGTTAAGCTCTTATTGTCTTACGTACAATTTGTACATGTTCAAATCAAATCATCATTTGTTCATGTTGTCCAAGTCAAGGGATATTTTGTGGATCACCCTCTGTGCATTTGCAGTTATTAATGAGACAAGTTATCTCCACAGGAAGTTAGCTTTGAGTTAGCAAAAGTTAGTGTGCAAGCTAACGTCTACAAAACATCTTCTAAATGACTCCAGAGGTGTTATCAGGTTACAAAAACAGCATTTTCAGTTTTAGAAGTGTTTATTTCTCTCTAGCTTTTACAGAATATATGAGAAGCATGTGTATAAACACATGAAACTAAGCGGTTTTAAGGAGACCGACTGACATCACAGTGCAGCTCTACTCTGATTAGGTCACCCGCATCACTCAAAAACAAAACAGATCAGATTGAAACAGAATGTGACTTTTTTAACCTCTTAAAATACATCAAGGTTAGCCATCTTTGAACTTGTCCAGGGTCTGTGTCCCAAGAATGTTCATTCATGTTTCATTCTGATCTGTTTTTTTGTTTGTTTGTTTGTTTTTTGGAGTTAGCAGGAACGTGTGTGTGTGTATTTTTGTACAAATATTTGCTCATTTTGAAATGGATGCCTGCAACACCCAAAAAAGCTGGGACAGTGGTATGTTTACCTCTGTGTTACATCACCTTTCCTTCTAACAACACTCAATAAGTGTTTGGGAACTGAGGACAGTAATTGTTGAAGCTTTGTAGGTGGAATTCTTTCCCATTCTTGTTTAATGTACGGCTTCAGTTGTTCAACAGTCCGGGGTCTCCGTTGTTGTATTTTTTGCTCCATAATGCGCCACACATTTTCAATGGGCGACAGGTCTGGACTGCAGGCAGGCCAGTCTAGTACCTGCACTCTTTTACTATGAAGCCATGCTGTTGTAACGTGCAGAATGTGGCTTGGCATTGTCTTGCTGAAATAAGCAGGGACGTCCCTGAAAAAGACGTTGCTTGGATGTCAACATGTGTTGCTCCAAAACCTGGATGTACCTTTCAGCATTGATGGTGCCATCACAAATGTGTAAGTTGTCTGTGCCATGGGCACTAACACACCCCCATACCATCACAGATGTTGGCTCTTGAACTTAGCACCGGTAACAATCTGGATGGTCTTTTTCCTCTTTTGTCCGGAGGACATTACGTCCATAATTTCCAAAAACAAGTTGAAATGTGGATTCTTCAGACCACAGCACACTTTTCCACTTTGCGTCTGTCCATTTCAAATGAGCTCGGGCCTACAGAAAGCGACGGCGTTTCTGCATGTTGTTGATATATGGCTTTCACTTTTCATGGTAGAGTTTTAACTTGCACTTGTAGATGTAGCGACAAACTGTGTTAACTGAGAATGGTTTTCTGAAGTGTTCCTGAGCCCACGCGGTAAGATCCTTTACACAATGTTGGTTTTTAATGCAGTCCCGCCTGAGGGATTGAAGGTTACGGGCATTCAATGGTGGTTTTCGGCCTTGCTGCTTACATGTCGAAAGTTCTCCAGATTCTTTGAATCTTCTGATTGCAGACTGTAGTTGATTGAATCCCTAAATTCCTCACAATTGAACATTGAGAAACATTGTTCTTAAGTGTTGGACTATTTTTTCCCACACAGTTGTTCACAAAGTCGTAATCCTTGCCCCATCTTTGCTTGTGAACAGCTGAGTCTTTTGGGGATGCTCCTTTTATACCCAGTCATGACACTCACCTGTTTCTAATTAACCTGTTCACCTGTGGAATGTTCCAAACAGGTGTTCTTTGAGCATTCATCAGCTTGCCCAGTCTTTTTTTGCCCCATCCCAGCTTTTTTGAAATGTGTTACAGGCATCCATTTCAAAATGAGCAAATAAAAAGTAAGTCCCTTCGGCTGCTCCCTTGTTTGCACTCGGGGTCACCACAGCAAATCCAAGGTGGATCTGCATGTTGATTCGGCACAGGTTCAAAATGAGCAAATATTTGCACAAAAACAAAAACGTCTATCAGGTTGAACAATAAATATCTTGTCTTTCTGGTGTATTCAATTGAATATAGGTTGAAGAGGATTTGCAAATCATTGTATTCTGTTTTGGGGCAGCACAGTGGCTTAGTGGTTAGCACTGTTGCCTCACAGTGAGAAGGTCGTGGGTTCAATTCCCGTGGCCTTTCTGTGTGGAGTTTGCATGTTCTCCTCATGTTTGCATGGGTTTCCTCTGGGTGCTCCGGTTTCCTCCCAAATCCAAAGACATGCGGGTTAGGTGGACTGGACTCTTTAAAGTGTCTGTAGGTGTGTGTGTCTGTGTTCGTTTTTTGGGGCTCTGCGACAGACTGGCGTCCTGTCCTGGGTGTACACCGCCTTGCGCTCTATGGCTGCTGGGATAGGCTCCAGCCCCCCGCGACCCTTAAATGGACTAAGCGGTAGAAGATGAATGAATGAATGAATGTATTCTGTTTTTATTTACATTTCACACAACGTCCCAACAAACACAAATTCATCATGTGATTGTGCCTTTATAGCAATATGTGTGCAGCCAATAGCTCTGATTACATTAGGGAAACCGGTCTCGCTGCAAATTGCGCTTTCATGTTGGAATGTGACGTACCTGGATGACATTCTTATTCAGTGACAGCTTTACCTTCAAAGAGTCTCATCCACAACTAACACAAAAGACTCCAAGCTGTCACTGATGTTAAAGGGGGCAATACACAGTATTAGGAACGGGGTTATGTAAACTTTTGATCAGGGTCATTTGGTTAGTTTCTGTTGTCATTATGATTTAAAAACAGTAAACACAGTTGTTTGATAATAAATGGCTTCACCCAACCACTAACTGGAAAAAAGATTTTGTGTTATCATTCATATTCTCTGAAAAATGCCCCCCCCCCCCCCCCCCCCCCCCCCCCCCCAAAAAAAAACTGCCAGGGTATGTCAACTTTTGAGCACAACTGCATATCCACCCATATAATTGCAAACACGCGAGTGTGTTAATTGTTCATAAGTGTGTCTCTGGTGTGCACATCACTGATGACTTCTTGTTTTCACACTATTAACAGCTTCCCAGCACCACCTGTATGCATCTGCAGTGGAACAACAGCTGTGGAAATATGCGTATGCCAGGCATGAACTTGGCATGGCGCACAGCACATGAGGCCCCTAAAGTCCAGAAGGAAGAAGAGAACAGCTCTGTTCTGCAAAATGTGAGGAAAATTTCTTCAAAAACTCCACCATGAGGTTGAAGCTGCAGAAAAGCCCTTCATCTGGTTAAATGTCCTGAGGGTCCAGCTCACCTGCTGTCTTTGAAAACTCACACTTGCTGCTATGCTTCTAAATAAAACAAAGGCTCTTTAAAGAGCAACTACTTTATTTGAAAAAGCTGTTTCTTTTTATGTTTTAACATTAAATGAATGAATTATTAAACATGTCCGTGAAGTCAAAGTTCAGCCAAAGACATTTAGTCCAATTAATATATTTCTGTCCTTATTACATTAAAAGCAATCACACAGTCAATGAGGACATAATCAAATGAAATTCCGAAATTAAAAAAATGATTTCATCATGAGGTTTATGTCACGACTACATGTGCTGACAGCCATCAAATGTAAATGAAATGTGACTGTAGAAAGCACATCTTTAACAAACACACTGGAGTCACTGTTACATCATCTCCTGCTGTCTTTATAATAAATATTTATATACAGTGTTTTTTTTTTTCCTGGTTGAAATGCAGATATCAATTAATGAATCTACCAGTCTTAAAAATGTACTCATTACTTTTCAAGCTATTTTGTCTAAAAATAAATGTAGACAGTTCATTAGCTTGCTTGCCTCTACTGGTGGTTGGCTCTCACTGCGGTATTGTATCACTTCCTGTTCCGGAGCACAGCGGTGTTTTGCTGTATCTGTTAGCTGTTTAATCTACGCAGTTAGATTGATCTACTTAACTAGATAACGATTTGTTTCACAGTGTAATCTTCACGTGCCTTAACTAAAGCACTCCCTCTGCTGAATCACCTCTAAATTACGAGGTCTATTAGAAAAGTATCCGACCTTATTATTTTTTTCAAAAACCATATGGATTTGAATCACGTGTGATTACATCAGACATGCTTGAACCCTCGTGGGCATGCGAGAGTTTTTTCACGCCTGTCGGTTACGTCATTCGCCTGTGGACAGTCTTTGAGTGAGGAGTCGTCCACCCGCTCGTCGATTTTTTTCATTGTTTAGGAATGGCTCAGAGACTGTTGCTTTGTTTGATAAAAATTTTTTCAAAACTGTAAGGCACAACTGAGTGGACACCATTCAATAAATTCAGCTGGTTTTCGGTAAAAATTTTAACGGCTGATGAGAGATTTTGGTCTGGTAGTGTCGCTGTAAGGACGGTCCACGGCGCCTGACGGCGATCTGCGCTTCGAGGCGGCAGCGTCTCGCCGTTTCAAGTTGAAAACTTCCACATTTCAGGCTCTGTTGATGCAGTAAGTCGTCAGAGAACAGAGAACTTTCAGAAGAAGTCGGCATGAGGAGTTTATTCGGACATTCCATTGTTAACGGTCATTTTGTAATGAAAGAACGTGCGGGCAGAGTCGCATGTCGGGCTGGACCCGACCGCGGGGGATCGCGGCAGGAAAAACACCTCCGTTGGAAATCTTAACGGGCAAGTTGGAACATGCCCAAGCTGTTAAACAATTTCTCAGTTACTCACTTGTTGAAAGCCATTAAAAGCCGCCTGAATTCTACAAATGGTTTTCAACACGGAGGTGTTTTTCCTGTCGCGGCGCACACAGATTTGCCGAGTCGTCACGGAAACGACTCGGCGAATTTGCGCGTACGTCTTTCATTAAAAAAATGTCCTTAAACAGTGGAATGTCCGCATAAATTCCTCATGCCGGCCTCTTCTGAATCTTCTCTGTTCTCTCACGATGTCCTGGGTGAATTAAGCCTTAAATTAGGATGTTTTAAGCTCGAAACAGGCCGACGACAGTGCCTGGAAGCGCTGCAGGACGTCCCGCTCCGTGGGAAGTCCTTACACCGACAGAAACACCCCATAATCTCTCATCAGCCGTTAAACTTTTCACAGAAAACCAGCTTAATTTCTCGAATAGTGTCCACTCGGATATTCCTCACAGGTCCAGAAAAAAATTTTGATAAAGCAATGCGCGCCGTCTCGAGCAGCGTGTGAAACAAAGGAATTCAGCCGAGAGGGCGGGACCACATCTCACTCAAGGCCTGCCCACAGGGAAATGACGTCACCGACACGCGTGAAAAAACTCACGCATGCGCACGAGGGTTCAAGCATGATTGGTGTAATCGCATGTCATTCAAATCCATATAGTTAAAAAAAAAATAAAAGGGTCGGTTTATTATCTAAGAGACCTCGTATTTACACATTATTCACTTTGTGTGTTTTTAGGAATCCGCTAGCTTAGCGCAGCTACTAGCTCTTAGACGGTTTAGCATGGCGGCTTCTCCTGTCTCTCCCGCACTTTTCTGCTCTGGGTGTGAAATGTTTAGTTATTCCTCGGCCTCCTTTAGCAATAATGGTACTTGTAATAAGTGTAGCTTATTCGTAGCTTTGGAGGCCAGGCTGGGCGAATTGGAGACTCGGCTCCGCACTGTGGAAAATTCTAAAGCTAGCCAGACCCCTGTAGTCGGTGCGGACCAAGGTAGCTTAGCCGCCGTTAGTTTCCCTCTGGCAGATCCCGAGCAGCTGGGAAAGCAGGCCGACTGGGTGACTGTGAGGAGGAAGCGTAATCCTAAACAGAAGCCCTGTGTACACCGCCAACCCGTTCACATTTCTAACCGTTTGTCCCCACTCGACGACACACCCGCCGAGGATCAAACTCTGGTTATTGGCGACTCTGTTTTGAGAAATGTGAAGTTAGCGACACCAGCAACCATAGTCAATTGTCTTCCGGGGGCCAGAGCAGGCGACACTGAAGGAAATTTGAAACTGCTGGCTAAGGCTAAGCGCAAATTTGGTAAGATTGTAATTCACGTCAGCAGTAATGACACCCAGTTACGCCAATCGGAGGTCACTAAAATTAACATTGAATCGGTGTGTAACTTTGCAAAAACAATGTCGGACTCTGTAGTTTTCTCTGGGCCCCTCCCCAATCGGACCGAGAGTGACGTGTTTAGCCGCATGTTCTCCTTGACTTGCTGGCTGTCTGAGTGGTGTCCAAAAAATGAGGTGGGCTTCATAGATAATTGGCGAAGCTTCTGGGAAAAACCTGGTCTTGTTAGGAGAGACGGCATCCATCCCACTTTGAATGGAGCAGCTCTCATTTCTAGAAATCTGGCCAATTTTCTTAAATCCTCCAAACTGTGACTATCCAGGGTTGGGACCAGGAAGCAGAGTTGTAGTCTTACACACCTCTCTGCAGCTTCTCTCCCCCTGCCATCCCCTCATTACCCCATCCCCGCAGAGACGGTGCCTGCTCCCAGACCACCAATTACCAGCAAAAATCTATTTAAGCATAAAAATTCAAAAAGAAAAAAATAATATAGCACCTTCAACTGCACCACAGACTAAAACAGTTAAATGTGGTCTATTAAACATTAGGTCTCTCTATTCTAAGTCCCTGTTAGTAAATGATATAATAATTGATCTTTTTTTCAAAAACCATATGGATTTGAATCACGTGTGATTACATCAGACATGCTTGAACCCTCGTGGGCATGCGAGAGTTTTTTCACGCCTGTCGGTTACGTCATTCGCCTGTGGACAGTCTTTGAGTGAGGAGTCGTCCACCCGCTCGTCGATTTTTTTCATTGTTTAGGAATGGCTCAGAGACTGTTGCTTTGTTTGATAAAAATTTTTTCAAAACTGTAAGGCACAACTGAGTGGACACCATTCAATAAATTCAGCTGGTTTTCGGTAAAAATTTTAACGGCTGATGAGAGATTTTGGTCTGGTAGTGTCGCTGTAAGGACGGTCCACGGCGCCTGACGGCGATCTGCGCTTCGAGGCGGCAGCGTCTCGCCGTTTCAAGTTGAAAACTTCCACATTTCAGGCTCTGTTGATGCAGTAAGTCGTCAGAGAACAGAGAACTTTCAGAAGAAGTCGGCATGAGGAGTTTATTCGGACATTCCATTGTTAACGGTCATTTTGTAATGAAAGAACGTGCGGGCAGAGTCGCATGTCGGGCTGGACCCGACCGCGGGGGATCGCGGCAGGAAAAACACCTCCGTTGGAAATCTTAACGGGCAAGTTGGAACATGCCCAAGCTGTTAAACAATTTCTCAGTTACTCACTTGTTGAAAGCCATTAAAAGCCGCCTGAATTCTACAAATGGTTTTCAACACGGAGGTGTTTTTCCTGTCGCGGCGCACACAGATTTGCCGAGTCGTCACGGAAACGACTCGGCGAATTTGCGCGTACGTCTTTCATTAAAAAAATGTCCTTAAACAGTGGAATGTCCGCATAAATTCCTCATGCCGGCCTCTTCTGAATCTTCTCTGTTCTCTCACGATGTCCTGGGTGAATTAAGCCTTAAATTAGGATGTTTTAAGCTCGAAACAGGCCGACGACAGTGCCTGGAAGCGCTGCAGGACGTCCCGCTCCGTGGGAAGTCCTTACACCGACAGAAACACCCCATAATCTCTCATCAGCCGTTAAACTTTTCACAGAAAACCAGCTTAATTTCTCGAATAGTGTCCACTCGGATATTCCTCACAGGTCCAGAAAAAATTTTTGATAAAGCAACGCGCGCCGTCTCGAGCAGCGTGTGAAACAAAGGAATTCAGCCGAGAGGGCGGGACCACATCTCACTCAAGGCCTGCCCACAGGGAAATGACGTCACCGACACGCGTGAAAAAACTCACGCATGCGCACGAGGGTTCAAGCATGATTGGTGTAATCGCATGTCATTCAAATCCATATAGTTAAAAAAAAAATAAAAGGGTCGGTTTATTATCTAAGAGACCTCGTATTTACACATTATTCACTTTGTGTGTTTTTAGGAATCCGCTAGCTTAGCGCAGCTACTAGCTCTTAGACGGTTTAGCATGGCGGCTTCTCCTGTCTCTCCCGCACTTTTCTGCTCTGGGTGTGAAATGTTTAGTTATTCCTCGGCCTCCTTTAGCAATAATGGTACTTGTAATAAGTGTAGCTTATTCGTAGCTTTGGAGGCCAGGCTGGGCGAATTGGAGACTCGGCTCCGCACTGTGGAAAATTCTAAAGCTAGCCAGACCCCTGTAGTCGGTGCGGACCAAGGTAGCTTAGCCGCCGTTAGTTTCCCTCTGGCAGATCCCGAGCAGCTGGGAAAGCAGGCCGACTGGGTGACTGTGAGGAGGAAGCGTAATCCTAAACAGAAGCCCTGTGTACACCGCCAACCCGTTCACATTTCTAACCGTTTGTCCCCACTCGACGACACACCCGCCGAGGATCAAACTCTGGTTATTGGCGACTCTGTTTTGAGAAATGTGAAGTTAGCGACACCAGCAACCATAGTCAATTGTCTTCCGGGGGCCAGAGCAGGCGACACTGAAGGAAATTTGAAACTGCTGGCTAAGGCTAAGCGCAAATTTGGTAAGATTGTAATTCACGTCAGCAGTAATGACACCCAGTTACGCCAATCGGAGGTCACTAAAATTAACATTGAATCGGTGTGTAACTTTGCAAAAACAATGTCGGACTCTGTAGTTTTCTCTGGGCCCCTCCCCAATCGGACCGAGAGTGACGTGTTTAGCCGCATGTTCTCCTTGACTTGCTGGCTGTCTGAGTGGTGTCCAAAAAATGAGGTGGGCTTCATAGATAATTGGCGAAGCTTCTGGGAAAAACCTGGTCTTGTTAGGAGAGACGGCATCCATCCCACTTTGAATGGAGCAGCTCTCATTTCTAGAAATCTGGCCAATTTTCTTAAATCCTCCAAACTGTGACTATCCAGGGTTGGGACCAGGAAGCAGAGTTGTAGTCTTACACACCTCTCTGCAGCTTCTCTCCCCCTGCCATCCCCTCATTACCCCATCCCCGCAGAGACGGTGCCTGCTCCCAGACCACCAATTACCAGCAAAAATCTATTTAAGCATAAAAATTCAAAAAGAAAAAAATAATATAGCACCTTCAACTGCACCACAGACTAAAACAGTTAAATGTGGTCTATTAAACATTAGGTCTCTCTATTCTAAGTCCCTGTTAGTAAATGATATAATAATTGATCAACATATTGATTTATTATGCCTTACAGAAACCTGGTTACAGCAGGATGAATATGTTAGTTTAAATGAGTCAACACCCCCGAGTCACACTAACTGCCAGAACGCTCGCAGCACGGGCCGAGGCGGAGGATTAGCAGCAATCTTCCATTCCAGCTTATTAATTAATCAAAAACCCAGACAGAGCTTTAATTCATTTGAAAGCTTGACTCTTAGTCTTGTCCATCCAAATTGGAAGTCCCAAAAACCAGTTTTATTTGTTATTATCTATCGTCCACCTGGTCGTTACTGTGAGTTTCTCTGTGAATTTTCAGACCTTTTGTCTGACTTAGTGCTTAGCTCAGATAAGATAATTATAGTGGGCGATTTTAACATCCACACAGATGCTGAGAATGACAGCCTCAACACTGCATTTAATCTATTATTAGACTCATTTGGCTTTGCTCAAAATGTAAATGAGTCCACCCACCACTTTAATCATATCCTAGATCTTGTTCTGACTTATGGTATGGAAATTGAAGACTTAACAGTATTCCCTGAAAACTCCCTTCTGTCTGATCATTTCTTAATAACATTTACATTTACTCTGATGGACTACCCAGCAGTGGGGAATAAGTTTCATTACACTAGAAGTCTTTCAGAAAGCACTGTAACTAGGTTTAAGGATATGATTCCTTGTTTATGTTCTCTAATGCCATATACCAACACAGTGCAGAGTAGCTACCTAAACTCTGTAAGTGAGATAGAGTATCTCGTCAATAGTTTTACATCCTCATTGAAGACAACTTTGGATGCTGTAGCTCCTCTGAAAAAGAGAGCTTTAAATCAGAAGTGCCTGACTGTGGTATAACTCACAAACTCGCAGCTTAAAGCAGATAACCCGTAAGTTGGAGAGGAAATGGCGTCTCACTAATTTAGAAGATCTTCACTTAGCCTGGAAAAAGAGTCTGTTGCTCTATAAAAAAGCCCTCCGTAAAGCTAGGACCTCTTACTACTCATCACTAATTGAAGAAAATAAGAACAACCCCAGGTTTCTTTTCAGCACTGTAGCCAGGCTGACAAAGGGTCAGAGTCAGAGCTCTATTGAGCCGAGTATTCCTTTAACGTTAACTAGTAATGACTTCATGACTTTCTTTGCTAATAAAATTTTAACTATTAGAGAAAAAATTACTCATAACCATCCCAAAGACGTATCGTTATCTTTGGCTGCTTTCAGTGATGCCGGTATTTGGTTAGACTCTTTCTATCTGATTGTTCTGTCTGAGTTATTTTCATTAGTTTTTAGAATTTAGAATTAGAATTCATTAGGTTTTAGAATTCATCATAGTACAGAAACAGCATTAGTGAAGGTTACAAATGATCTTCTTATGGCCTCAGACAGTGGACTCATCTCTGTGCTTGTTCTGTTAGACCTCAGTGCTGCTTTTGATACTGTTGACCATAAAATTTTATTACAGAGATTAGAGCATGCCATAGGTATTAAAGGCACTGCGCTGCGGTGGTTTGAATCATATTTATCTAACAGATTACAATTTGTTCATGTAAATGGGGAATCTTCTTCACAGACTAAGGTTAATTATGGAGTTCCACAAGGTTCTGTGCTAGGACCAATTTTATTCACTTTATACATGCTTCCCTTAGGCAGTATTATTAGATGGCATTGCTTACATTTTCATTGTTACGCAGATGATACCCAGCTTTATCTATCCATGAAGCCAGAGGACACACACCAATTAGCTAAACTGCAGGATTGTCTTACAGACATAAGGACATGGATGACCACTAATTTCCTGCTTTTAAACTCAGATAAAACTGAAGTTATTGTACTTGGCCCCACAAATCTTAGAAACATGGTCTAACCAGATCCTTACTCTGGATGGCATTACCCTGACCTCTAGTAATACTGTGAGAAATCTTGGAGTCATTTTTGATCAGGATATGTCATTCAATGCGCATATTAAACAAATATGTAGGACTGCTTTTTTTGCATTTACGCAATATCTCTAAAATTAGAAAGGTCTTGTCTCAGAGTGATGCTGAAAAACTAATTCATGCATTTATTTCCTCTAGGCTGGACTATTGTAATTCATTATCGGGTTGTCCTAAAAGTTCCCTGAAAAGCCTTCAGTTAATTCAAAATGCTGCAGCTAGAGTACTAACGGGGACTAGAAGGAGAGAGCATATCTCACCCATATTGGCCTCTCTTCATTGGCTTCCTGTTAATTCTAGAATAGAATTTAAAATTCTTCTTCTTATAAGGTTTTGAATAATCAGGTCCCATCTTATCTTAGGGACCTCATAGTACCATATCACCCCAATAGAGTGCTTCGCTCTCAGACTGCAGGCTTACTTGTAGTTCCTAGGGTTTGTAAGAGTAGAATGGGAGGCAGAGCCTTCAGCTTTCAGGCTCCTCTCCTGTGGAACCAGCTCCCAATTCAGATCAGGGAGACAGACACCCTCTCTACTTTTAAGATTAGGCTTAAAACTTTCCTTTTTGCTAAAGCTTATAGTTAGGGCTGGATCAGGTGACCCTGAACCATCCCTTAGTTATGCTGCTATAGACTTAGACTGCTGGGGGGTTCCCATGATGCACTGAGTGTTTCTTTCTCTTTTTGCTCTGTATGCACCACTCTGCATTTAATCATTAGTGATTGATCTCTGCTCCCCTCCACAGCATGTCTTTTTCCTGGTTCTCTCCCTCAGCCCCAACCAGTCCCAGCAGAAGACTGCCCCTCCCTGAGCCTGGTTCTGCTGGAGGTTTCTTCCTGTTAAAAGGGAGTTTTTCCTTTCCACTGTCGCCAAGTGCTTGCTCACAGGGGGTCGTTTTGACCGTTGGGGTTTTTACGTAATTATTGTATGGCCTTGCCTTACAATATAAAGCGCCTTGGGGCAACTGTTTGTTGTGATTTGGCACTATATAAATAAAACTGATTGATTGATTGATGTTAATCAAGAAATTATCTCATCTGAAACAACAACAACCACTGATAAGTTATGGTTTTAATTTACAGATGAACATCAAAGATTTCTGAAGAATCTTTTTTAAACTTCAAACTAGACATTAATTACAAGGTTATTTTAAGAAACTTTTTTTTAACTTCAAAATGTATAGTAATCAGAAATTAATCTGGAGGTTAAAAAAGACACTTGTAAGGAATTTTAAAAAAACTGCTTTGTGGCAGTTCTGATGCTCCTCTGTCACACATTTGTACGTTAAGGGTGCGGCCAATCCGATCCGGGATCGGCTTCCGATACAGATGTAATTCACGTATCGGAAAATACCGATCCAACCTGCGACATTTTCCGATACCGGAGAGGAGCCACTGTGAATCCTCTCAACTGCTGTTGTTTGCTGTCGAGGGGAGGAGGGGATGGGGGAGATTTCTGGAGCCGAGCTGTTTGAGAGAGCTCTCTTCCACAGTGTTCGAAGCTGAGGGTGGCGGCAAATTTTCCGCAAAGGCTCTCGGGTTCAAATTGTCTGTTCGTCAAGCACGGATTTTCCGAAAAATTAAGTGAACTGTTGCTAAAGTTAGCCACTTCAGCGTCCCAAGGCTGTGAAATGGCAGCTGAGACTGCAGCTGAGGAGGACAGCCGAACAGAGATTCTGTCCACTGAAAGGGAAAAATATCCATTAAAATCCTTCAGTATTAATTCAGAGTTTGTTGAGCGAGCATAGCTGGTGATACATTTAGAAATTTATGGCTTATTTTACAGTTGAAAGGGTTCATGTTCTAAAAAATTCCAAGTTTGTTCAGCAGGAACACAGCGAGAGAGAGAGGACTTCATTTTTTCTCTTAACAGTTGCTCTGACAATGTAAACATGTTTTCCATGTCAATAAAACCTCGTTGAAATTGAAAATTGAGAAAGAGAGACAGACAGAGAGAGAATGCCGTCTTTTCTCTTTCCATAAGTCCATAAAAATAAAAAAATAATAAAAGTACTTAATTCTTTCACCAAAACATCAAATCTAGGCTTTCATCTTTAGATACACCTGGCAAATTGTAGCTGAACTTTCAGGTCTCCTTTTTAAGAAAGTCCTCATATAAAATCCAATAATGACAATAATAAAAATATTAAAGCAAACAGAGCTCTGGTATCGAATTGGAAAAGTATCGGTATGGGCAGGTATCCAAATTCAAGTATTGGGATTGGACTGGAAGTGAGAAAACATGGATTGGTGCATCCCTATTCTACACTCTGTTGTCTTCCACGTTTTGGCCTGATGCCTCATTTCTATTGGATGCATGAAACTACATAATAGCGCACAGTGGTGAAAGATGGATTGAGCTGAACTTTGACCGCTGTGAGTTTAACGTCAAGTGGCCACATGCTACGGTCGTCGCATCGCAAAAGCTTGGTGTGATTCACCATTTGCGCAAAGCTCATTAATGAAAATAACGGATTTTAAAACGATGCGTGCTGCGTTTGTGTGCTCCTGTGAAAAGCACTTTAGTCCTTTCTAAGCATTTTATTATAAATATCTAATAATATAGCTTGTTGTGTGGCTAACTGTCCTAACATAATGCAATAGTAATGTAAGAGTTCTGTGCTCCAGTATTTCTACTTCTGTTAAGTAAAATTTTTGTCTTGTTTAATTTTGTATGCTAACAGCATTGGCACTTTTAGCAGCTGTCGGTACTTTGATGACATATCGTCCAAGTCGTTCACCATTACTGAGGAAATACAAATATTATCATTATGGAAACTAACACCCACTCCTCAAAAATATGCTGTAATAAATATCCAAACAAAGGTTAGCCTGTTAGCTTAGCCCGTTAAATAAACGGAAGATGGGAGGCATGTTTGGGCCTCATTTCATGCCCAGGTCATGCAGTCTTGCTCACACTCCACTTCTTTAACTATTTAACATGCAAACAATGGCTGGATTAGTTACCTGGACATTTTACCTCTTTTTTTACTTAACTATTTTATAATGAATCTGGTAACTAATATGAAGAGAATTGATGAGCAGAACCATTAGAATCAGGAAGACAAAAACAAGAAAAAAAAAAAGAAAAAAAGAAAAAAAAAAAAAAACCCCACAAAACCCAGACATCCACATTAACTGTGAGAATGTGACAAAGCTTACATGTTGGCAGGGGGGACAGAACCATTCTCCATCTGGAATCAGCATGAGTGGTGGTCGCAGACAGGCAGTGTGGTAACCACTGTCACAGGAGTCACACAGCAGAATCTGGATACACAGAATACCAACAAGCATTTGTCACCTAAGCAGGCAATGCATAGGCCTACACTGTTCGAACTCTAAATGTTTAACTAGTTTTTAATATATATTCAAAATTTCTATAGGTGGCAGAAGCTGTCTGCTTTTAACATTCTCCATTCACATGAACATGCAGCTGCTTTCCCCACTCACACTTGGATTTCATTGCAACTCTGCATAGAGATTTACACAGTTATTATTTTAAAAACAAGTCACTGAAACAATAAAACTATATTTCACACTATGCCGAGTTTGCAATTAATCAACAGTGCTCAACCAATGGAAGTGATCAGTAAGAATCAAATATCATCTTTGCAAATAATATACGTGTGTGTCTATTGTATCTTCTGTGTTCAAATTGTCAATACTTCATTTCAACAATAGTCACATTGATCCACCTAATCCATGTCTCACTCACTCACCAGTTCAGGGTGGTTGGGGAGGCCACAGTGAGTGCAGGCGTCCTCACTCTGAAACTCTTCTGCTTTACTGGATTGCTGAGAGTCGCTCTCTCCCTCTCTTTCTCCCGGCTCCCTTCCTCTGTCCTCCTCTTGCTCATCCAGCTTATGCCTCTTTGGGCGAGTGTTCGACCAGCGAGGGTGCCCGTGCCTACGTTTACCCTGGAAATACGAGTGAGTAAGACAGACATCGATTAGAGAAGGGGGGGCACATAGGTCATATTTATTTGATGTTCACACACACGCGCACACACACACACACTACCTTGCGCTTCCTGATTTGTCCTGCAGGCACTGCTTTTATTTCTTTCTTTGAAACTGATTTGTGCTCATCCACAGTTTCTTCCTCCTGCGCCCCTTCTCTTATTCTGGAAAGGTCTTTCCTTTCAAGTTTCTTCTTCGGGCTGTCAGCTGCCTTTGTGCTTGGTCTGAGGATTTAAAATATACACAGACACACACACACACACACAAAACAGAGTGCACCTTCATCAGAAAAACCTGAGATGAGCCTGAATTTAGTTAGGCCAAACCCTGAGATATCTGGAGAAAAACCAACCTCAACTTCAGACTCCTAACGTACCTGCAGATCCTGGCAGATCTCCTCAGGGTCCTCCCTTCTCGTGTCTCCTGCTCTCTGTCTTTCTTGTCTTTCCCCTCACTTCCTTTTAGCTTGTTTCTCCTGTGAGGAGGAATCTTGATCTTCAGCCTGATTCCTTCTTTTTGGAGCTCAGATGAGGCTTCCTCCAGAGGACCCTGTTGGTCCTTCAGTTCAAGCCTGGAATCCTTTGCTATTGTCTGGGCTTTGACCCCCTCTGTCTGAGGGGCCTCTGGATCCTGACCAGGCTGGACAGTTCTATCGTCCTTCTTCTGTAGACACTCTGTCTGAGCCACAAGATGCAGCGACCCCTCTGTTCTCCTCTCCTTCAGCTCCTCCGGTCTTTGCTGGTGTCCGGCACTGTCCACCTCTTTCTCCTCCAATGGTTCCTCTGCTGGCGTTTTAACCTGCTCTTTAACAGTCTGTTCCTGAAAGGAGATGCTACCAGAATTTAAAGAGTTTTTATTTTCTACATGCTGACAGAGAACATCAGACTTGGGGGATGATGATGAATCAAGTTTCCTCATCACTCCCATTCCTACGTGAGGTGGGACTATGGCCGATGCTGCCACCTGCTCTTCAGCGGTTGCTTTATTTACGAGCACAGACAGCCGTCGCATCATCTTCGCTTCATCCACGACTCCAGACACTGGCTGTTCTGTACTCGGACCATTTTGCTGTGACTGCTCAACATGAGGCACTCTGTGATGGTCCATGGAGCTGCGGATGACACCCACACGACTTATGACTCCTATATGACCTATGACCCCAATGACCCCATTCTGTCCCTCTTTGTGTGCCATGAGGCCAGTGCGTCCATTGGTCAGTTCTTGCAATGATGCAGCATCTGCATGTTGCTGCTGCAGTTGTGAGGTGGCTGCACCACTAGGGGAGGCTGATGAGTTTGGATGCTTGGCCTCTCTGTCCTTAGCCTGGATGACTGAAGTGTTACAAACAATGATGCTGTTTGTATTGTTGCTAAGGTGGTTGCTGTGGAAACTCTCAGTCAGTTTGAGATCCCTTTTCTTCAGTGGGATCTTGGCCTGCTGATTGCTCCTTACAAATGCTCGCTCTGCATCATCCTCCCTTTTCATTTCCTGCTTTGCCGAGACTGAGCCTGGTGCCATGACAACAGAGACCGTGTTCCTGGTGACATCTTCATCCTTTGATTCTGCTTTGATGATTGTGGTGATGGTGCTCACACGGTTATCAAAGATGGCAGACAGTGGTTCCACTTTACCCAAGGTTTGTTCCTCTGCCTCCGGTTTTTTCACCTCAAACTCATCATTTTCCCATTTGACAGACTGGGAATGATCTCCTGACAAAAACAGACACGGAAGATCAGAGAGAGAGGCAAATGGAAGGAAGGAAACTTTAGTTGTGGTTCCAACCTTACCACCTCCCCTTCACAACGATGCCCTGTCCCCCACATTAACAAATAAACATTTATTCAATGTTAGAAATATTACAGAAAGTCAAACAAAATGCCTATTTTAAATCATTTTTAATGCATTTTCAAACTCAGCAGGGTTTTTTTTTTTTTATGCCAAATACAGCATCTGTCAATTTGCACCTCAAAAGTGATGTTACAATAAATGTTTGTCATCTATATTATAATAGACAAGTGGCTTCTGTGTGCGTGCATGCGGCGTCGATCACGAGGAAACTGGGGAGAGGTGACAATTGCCGTTTGGTATGCTTATGTATTTTGGGTCAAGAATGAATGCTGTTATAAGACAAATAATTTTTTAAGAAATTAGCGATTTTAGCTAACCAGTAAACAAAGGACAGTGTGCTGCAATGCACCATTAGAGTTCGGGGTTTTAAATGTTATTGTGGTTCATGTTCGTTTAACAGTGTTGTTAGTATTATTGATTTATTTTGTTTTTGTAGTTCAATTGGTTTACTCAGTTTAGTTAAGTCTTATGTTGCCATTACCATGAGTAACTTAAGTGTCATGTTGGTACCAGAAGTGAAAAGTGCAGTGCTTTTAATGTCTTCCGCCATGGTCTGTTTGTCAAATGAAAAGCACCTGCCTACAGCAGAATGCAGATAAGCCAAAAAGCTCTGCGTGCGTGCAATTTGGTCACACACAAACTGGGGAGAGCTGGGATTTGCCATTAGGCATATTTATATATTTTAGGGCAAGATGAATGGTGCCAAAACCGAACGCTGATAGGACTAATATTTTTAGAGAAACAGCTACATATATTAGCTAACAACGTTGAACACTGGACATTGATATTTACATTCTGGACTCACATGCCAATCCAGCTGCAGCGCTGTGAAATGAAAATTGCGAAATCCAAGGAAAATTTGCAAGGGGTCTGGGGAGCACAGCTCCCCAGGAGCCGGGGTTTAGGGCCCATGGGGCCCCAGAAACCAAATTCATTTTGTATCTAATGATACATTTTCAGCATCTCCTGGAAGAAAAAAAAATCCCAAAAGAAGTGCATATTTAAATGATCCTAGAGTCAAACTTTCATTTGCACTGTCAATGATAATGTTGAAATAACAGAATATGACATGGAAGTAGGACCTGGAATGATTTTCCTTTTAATTGTAAACCAAATTATGTATCAACTCAGAACAATTAAACTACATGAAATTCATGAAGACTGAAAAGACTGTTAAAGCATTTCAAAAACCACAGCTAAAGTTTGGAGAATATTTTGAAAATCATAGTAAAATATCAATACATACCTTATAGTAAAAAAGTCACTTATATCCTTGTGTAAATTCCTGTAAATCTATTCAAAGCCACAATATCTTTTTTCCAGTGACAGAAAGTCTACATTAATTAAAAAAGTCACATAATCTTGTCTGAAATCCTGTTTGAACAGCACAATGTTTATTTTCCAGGGAGATAAAAATTCCTATCGTATTTCTTCAGGGCACAAGATGCGGTGAGCTTTTCCAGTTTCTTTTATGTGTTCATGTTGACGAACTTTAAATTCAACCCAGCAACAATTCCATGGATTCTTGTCCTTATTAAACTTTTTCCCAAACAGTCTTTCTCACCATCTTCCCTCTGTCCAACATCGCTCCGTTACACAAACATGCCGCAAAATTCTTATTTTAAAAACCTGATGACTCTTAAAGTATGCAATGTCCACATGCACCGTTTAGCTTGAAGCAGCCGTAGCAACCAACCAGCCCCGCTTTACGACAACTGTCGCAACATCCACGCTTTGAGCGAGGGATTTTTCTCTGTGGAGTTCCTCAGATCCGAGGACACAGATTTTATCTGTAACACACAGATCAGTGTCTGCGGACTTATAAAACTTGCACAATCTCATTAAAAAAAGAACACTTTGCGAAAGGCATTTTAAAACCTCAGTGACGATCACAAGTACAGAGTACAACACTAACACCCACCCCCACTCCTCCCCATGATGAAAGCTGCGGAATTCCTCGGATCCGCAGAGTTTTCACAGCCCTGCAGCTGGGGGAGGTAAATCATCTATATATTAAAAGCATGCATGTGTGTGTGCATGACTTCACTTAGTAACTTCAAAGTAAGTACATAATATGGAAAACGCATATTAATTTTGTTAAATCCAAAATGTCTCCCCCTCTAGCTGCCACTTTATCGTGGTGGGGGAGTTTGCGTACCCGGATGATCCTAGGAGCTATGTTGTCGGGGGCTTTGTGCTCCCTGCAGGGTCTCCCAAGGCAAACAGGTCCTAGGTGACGGGTCAGACTAAGGGCAGTTCAGAACCTCCATGACCAGTAAAAGATCAAGGACCGAGACGTCGCCCGGTATGGTGGATCCGGGGTCCCACCATGGAGCCAGGTCTGGGGTTGGTGCTCGGGCCTTAGCCCATGGGGCCCGGCCGGGCTCAACCCAAAAGAGTGACGTGGGCCTGCCTTCCTGTGGGTTCACCACCTGCAGAGGGGGCCATGGGGGTCGGGTACAGAGAGGATTGGGTGGCGGTCGAGGGCGGGTGGCCCGGTCCATGCTCACAGCCCCTGGCTGTTGGGACGTGGAATGTCACCTTGCTAGGGGGGAAGGAGCCTGAGCTTGTGCGGGAGGTTGAGAGATACCGACTAGAGATAGTCGGGCTCACCTCCACGCACAGCTTGGGCTCTGGTACCCAACTCCTGGAGAGGAGCTGGACGCTTCATTTTTCTGGCGTCGCCCACGGGGAGAGGTGGAGAGCTGGGGTCGCAATGCTTATTGCTCCCCAGCTCAGTCGCCAAGTGTTGGAGTTCACTCCGGTGAATGAGAGGGTCGCGTCCCTACGCCTTCGGGTCGGGGACAGGTATCTCACCGTTGTCTTGGCCTACGGGCCGAGCAGCAGTGCAGAGTACCCGACCTTCCTGGAGTCCCTGGGAGGGGTACTAGATAGCGCTCCGACTGGGGACTCCATTGTTCTCCTGGGGGATTTCAATGCCCACGTGGGAGGAGACAGTGAGACCTGGAGGGGGGTGATCGGGAAGCACAGTCTCCCCAATCTGAACCCGAGTGGTGTTCAGTTGTTGGACTTCTGTGCTAGTCACAATTTGTCCATCACGAACACCATGTTCGAGCACAAGGGTGTCCATAAGCGCACGTGGCACCAGGACACCCTGAGCCGGAGGTCGATGATCGACTTTGTAGTTGTATCATCTGACCTTCGGCCATGTGTCTCGGACACTCGAGTGAAGAGAGGGGCAGAGCTGTCGACTGATCACCACCTGGTGGTGAGTTGGATCCGCTGGGAGGGTAGGAAGCCGGTCAAACCTGGCAGGCCCAAACGTATCGTGAGGGTCTGCTGGGAACGACTGGCGGAACCCTCTGTCAGCAAGGTCTTCAACTCCCACCTTCGGGAGAGCTTCTCCCAGATCCCAGGGGAGGTTGGAGACATGGAGTCCGAGTGGACCATGTTCTCCACCTCCATTGTCGATGCGGCTGCTCGTAGCTGTGGTCGCAAGGTCTCTGGTGCCTGTCGCGGCGGCAATCCCCGAACCCGAAGGAGTCCTACTTATCTTTGTTGGTAGGTGGGACCCCAGAGGCAGCTGACAGGTACAGGCAGGCCAAGCGTGCCGCAGCCTGTGCGGTCGCAGAGGCAAAAACTCGGGTCTGGGAGGATTCCGGGGAGGCTACGGAGGAGGACTATCGGTCGGCCTCGAAGAGATTCTGGCAAACCGTCCGACGCCTCAGGAGGCAGAAGCAGCTCTCCACCAGCACTGTTTACGGTGCGGGTGGGGAGCTGTTGACCCTGACTGGGGATGTTGTCGGCCGGTGGAAGGAGTACTTCGAGGATCTCCTCCATCCCGTTGTCAGGTCTTCCGAAGAGGAAGCAGAGACTGGGGACTCAGAGGCAGACTCATCCATTACCCAGGCCGAAGTCACCGAGGTGGTTAGAAAGCTCCTTGGTGGCAAGGCTCCTGAGGTGGATGAAATCCGTCTCTGGATGTTGTGGGGCTGTCTTGGCTGACACGTCTCTGCAACATCGCGTGGCGATCGGGGACAGTGCCTCTGGATTGGCAGACCGGGGTGGTGGTCCCTCTGTTTAAGAAGGGGGACCGGAGGATGTGTTCCAAATATAGAGGGATCACACTCCTCAGCCTCCCCGGTAAGGTCTATTCCAGAGTACTGGAGAGGAGAATTCGACTGATGGTCGAACCTCGGATTCAGGCGGAGCAGTGTGGTTTTCGTCCTGGTCGCGGCACACTGGACCAGCTCTACACGCTCCATCGGGTGCTCGAAGGTTCATGGGAGTTTGCCCAACCAGTCCACATGTGTTTTGTGGATCTGGAGAAGGCGTTCGACCGTGTCCCTCGGGGCACCCTGTGGGGAGTGCTCCGGGAGTACGGGGTCCGGGGTCCTTTGCTAAGAGCTATCCAGTCCCTGTACGACCGCAGCAGGAGCTTGGTTCGCATTGCCGGTAGTAAGTCAAACCTGTTTCCAGTGCACGTTGGCCTCCGCCAGGGCTGCCCTTTGTCACTGGTTCTGTTCATTATTTTTATGGACAAAATTTCTAGGCGCAGCCAGGGTATAGAGGGGGTCTGGTTTGGGAACCACAGAATCTCGTCTCTGCTGTTTGCGGACGATGTGGTTCTGTTGGCTTCGTCAAATCAGGACCTTCGGCGTGCACTGGGGCGGTTTGCAAGCAAGTGTGACGCGTCCGGGATGAAAATCAGCACCTCCAAATCCGAGGCCATGTTTCTCGACCGGAAAAAGGTGCTTTGCCCTCTTCAGGTCGGTGCAGTGTCCTTGCCTCAAGTGGAGGAGTTTAAAGTATCTCTGGGTCTTGTTCACGAGTGAGGGACGGATGGAGCGTGAGATCGATAGACGGATCGGTGCAGCGTCTGCAGTGATGCGGTCGCTGTATCGGACCATCGTGGTGAAGAGAGAGCTGAGTAGGGGGGCAAAGCTCTCGATTTACCGATCGATCTACGTTCCGATCCTCACCTATGGTCATGAGATTTGGCTCATGACCGAAAGAACGAGATCGCAAGTACAAGCAGCCGAGATGAGTTTCCTCCGCAGGGTGGCTGGGCGCTCCCTTAGAGACAGGGTGAGGAGCTCGGTCACTCGGGAGGAGCTCGGAGTCGAGCCGCTGCTCCTCCACGTCAAAAGGAGTCTGTTGAGGTGGCTCGGGCATCTTTTCCGGATGCCCCCTGGACGCCTCGCTGGAGAGGTGTTCCGGGCACATCCCACTGGGAGGAGGCCCCGGGGAAGACCCAGGACACGCTGGAGGGACTACATCTCTCGGCTGGCTTGGGAACGCCTTGGGGTTCCCCCGGAGGAGCTGGGGGAGGTGTGTGTGGATCGGGAGGTCTGGGCGGCTTTGCTTAAGCTGCTGCCCCCGCGACCCGACTCCGGATAAAGCAGAAGAAAATGGATGGATGGATAGATAACTCCAAAATGTCAAAAGCCACTGCAATTCTGCATAAAGCACAAAATTTAATTTCCCAAAACTCATTAACTATTTTATATCACTCATTGCTCGTTCCATACATGACCTACTGTATTGAGGTATGGGGAAATACATATAAAACTAATACTAATCCAATATTTTTGTTGCAAAAGAAAGCTGTAAGAATTATTTGTAACAAATCACATTGCGAGCCAACGAATCCATTGTTTGCCTGTTTACATATTCTAAAATTC